>NC_133480.1:10367672-10463518 GCF_025370935.1 Choristoneura fumiferana
GATAGTAATATCCTCTTTTTGACCGACTTCAAAAAAGGAGGAGGTTCTATGTTCCAATGTTTGTATTTTTTTTATGTATGTTCACCGATTACTCAGTCAATTGTGGACCGATTTTCAAAATTCTTAGAAAGAATACTCTTCTGAGGTAGTCCCATTGTCACCAAGTTAAGATCTGATGATGGGATCTTAGGGAAATCGAGGGCAAACCTCAAAATTTATAGGCACACCTATGACGATTTTGCCATTTTTAGCATTAAGACAAGCTTTTACATTCAGAAAGTATCATTTGGTAAACTAGCCCTGATGAAGAAGACCGTAGATGGCCAATGGAACTCGTCAAAGCTAAGTAATGCTCGCGTCTATAAACGATCATGATTACTAAACCTAGATAAGCGACTAAAAAGAAGCTTTAAGTAAATGATTCTTTCGAACTCATCTGATCATCTGAACGTTGCCGGAAGGTAGGCAACGGAACTCTGTTATAAAACAACGTAACTAAGCCGTGTTTGGGCTTAATGGAATCGTTGTGAGATGTACTTTGGCTACAAATCACTAGAAAGTGAGAAATTAAGTTTTTTTTTAACAAAAAGTAAAACTGATTTCAAAAAAATTAAAAAAATAATAAAAAATGGAACCGACTACAAAACTCTTGAAAATATTTTTCTAGGTAGGTACCTACTAGCTCGATGTCGGGGACTCAGCACGACCCAGCAGGAGTGATTGAAACCCATAGTATGTAGGTGACTATTGTTCCACTCTTGTGTAGAAACATATTTTCAAGAGTTTTGTAGTCGGTTCCATTTTTTGTTATTTTTTTATTTCTTTTGGAACGGTTTTACTTTTTTGTTAAAAAAAATCTTTAAATTAATGTAATTTGATACGTACCCATCATTTTGTGTTTATACATATCGAAAGTGACAAATGCTTTTAAACGAATCAATACGTTGACGCCTCCGTTTGGCTTATTACTCTAAAATAAGTAATAATAACGTATAATGCGGCAATTTAACGATAGCCATCACCGGAAGTTATTCGCAGGAAGCGGTGGGCGGCGCCGGCGCATCCTCCACGAAACTCAACCAATTAAGTTTTTTAGATAAAATTAATAAGTTTTTATTTTAAGGCCCGAATTGCTGTTTAAACCTTTGCCTTCACTGATAAATGATAACAATTTTATGTCATTTAGGCTACGTATCCAAAAGACATAGGTAAGCGAATGCGAGGATTCGTTGCGAGAAATGCGTTTGTCATGAACCAATAGAAACGCTTCATTTACATGTTCTCCAGCGCGGGTAGGTACATGAAAAGTTTATATTGGTTCATGACAAATTAACACATTCCTCACAATGCATTCTTGCATTTGAAAAAATTCTGGATGGTAGTAAGTAAGTATATCAAAACTTTCAAGGAAAACTATAACGGCTAAATTTGCTTGAAAATTATTAGTAGTTTATGAGTAAATAGCAGCCTAAGGTATAAAATATACCGAAACTTGGAAGATTCCGTATAAAATACGAAATCCTTAGAATGTTCAACGCAGTTTCACCAAAATACCGAGACAATTAAGGAACAAGTCATATGAGGAAAGACTGCAGATGCTAAAGCTTACAACTTTAAAGGAACGCAGACAGCGTGGCGATTTAATAGAGACCTACAAAATCCTTACCGGGTATTTACGACCTGCAGAGTTCCATGACTTGTTTAATCTTAGTAACAACACACGTCTGCGCGGCCACCAATTTAAGCTATCTACTGAACGATCGCACAACAATCCTCGTAAACATTTCTTGTGTAACAGAGTGGTCAAGACATGGAACAAACTACCAGAACATGTAGTCTCAGCACTGAATGTGAACCAATTTAAGAACCGCCTCGACCAACACATTAATAATACAAAGAATACTTAACCAAGAACAGCTAGATACAGGCACCTATCAGTTGCTTGCAACTGCCTGCCTGATAATTTATATAATAATAATAATAATAATATTACTTATTTTATCTTATGGCTACGGAACCCTATTTTGGCGTGTCCGACACGCTCTTGGCCGGTTTTTCATTTGTTTTGTATACTGGCCACTTGTAAACTACACTTGATTGCACTTGCAACGTAACTCAATGTCATCAATGCACTTGCGTGCATAATCGTGCACGTGGTTCCATTGCCAACATTACACGCGACATTGACGGCGAATTATTTTATTATGTTGGTATTCCCTGGCATAATGAAGTTGCCTAAGCCCCTTGACATCCTGTCATCATGTAAAAAGTTGAAACTGTTGTTTTATGTCGTTTATGCATAGTTTTTGTAATTGGAATTTATGGTTTGACGACAGCTACTTTTTAAGAACTTAACGTGATCAGTTAATTATGTAGAAGTACGTATTTAGAACTCATTTGTGTATTAACGACGAAAAGTGTTAGCTTTTAAAATTATTTATTAATAATGCTTATTTAATTAACATCATCATCTCAAAATGAATAACAGGGGAATGGTTAACATTATTTTTTTCGTCTCTTGATTATGGCGCATGCAAATATATGTGCCGAAATATCGAGCTTCTCTAAAATCAAGGTACTTTTTTTTATTTGACTGGACGGCAAACGAACAAGTGGGTCTCCTGATGGTGAGGGATCACCGCCACCCATAGAAACCTGCAACACCAGGGGGATTGCAGATGCGTGGCCAACCTAGGGGCCTAAGATTGGTAATTTCACCGGCTGTCTTACTCTCCACACCGAAACACAACAGTGCAAGCACTGCTGCTTCTCGGCAGGATTAGCGAGCAAGACGGTGGTAGCAATCCGGGCGGACCTTGCACAAGGTCCTACCACCTGCAACAAAACCCAAATTTAAATCATAAAATTATTTTATTTTTTATTATTTATATTATGGGCACAGCAGCTTTGGTAGGTACCTAATACTAAATCTGTGAAAAAAATAACGGTTAAAAATATGGCCATGAGATAGAGGAGATAAAGACGGAAGGATGAGTAAGAGCGTTAAGGTATAGAACCCCAAAAACTATTATGCATAAGACAGTAGAGCCTAGAAAAAAAACTATGATATAGTCAAAAGGTCATAACAACACCTTCAACATAGTAAAACATTCACATTTACTTCAGATTTCAATCAGCACGTAAATACGGTAATAGCGTAAGTGAAGCCATTGTTTCCTATTGCGGTTGCAACGGCTCGAATTACGCGTGAAATGCGGCGTAATTTTACGCCGCTCTATGTAAATCGTTGCGATAGCGCGCCTGCGCCGGAGTGGGTCCTGCTTTGAAACGAGCCCCTCACGTTGCGCAACTAAAAACGAATGGTACAGCAAGTAGAAGTAGACGAGCGGTTGTGATGTTCAAAATAATTAAAAGTCAAATAACACTTGACACCAATTGACCTAATCACAAAGAAAGTACAGCTTGTATTATGGATAGTTAGTACACAAAGGATAAACTCTTAGGACCAGTACAGGAGGACTGCATTCCAACTGCAACGTAACCGCAACTGCCCATACATTTTTCGTTGCAGTTCGATTGCAGTCAGCACAACTGCACTCTGACTGCCATTGAAATGTATGGGCGGTGGGCAGTTGGCAGTTACGTTGCAGTTCGATTGCAGTCAGCACAACTGCACTCTGACTGCCATTGAAATGTATGGGCGGTGGGCAGTTGGCAGTTACGTTGCAGTTCGATTGCAGTCAGCACAACTGCACTCTGACTGCCATTGAAATGTATGGGCGGTGGGCAGTTGGCAGTTACGTTGCAGTTCGATTGCAGTCAGCACAAATGCACTCTGACTGCCATTGAAATGTATGGGCGGTGGGCAGTTGGCCAGTAACGCTGCATTGGATTGCAGTCAGCACAACTGCACTCTGACTGCCATTGAAATGTATGGGCGGTGGGGCAGTTGGCAGTAACGCTGCAGTTGATTGCAGTCAGCACAACTGCACTCTGACTGCCATTGAAATGTATGGGCGGTGGCAGTTGGCAGTAACGCTGCAGTTGGATTGCAGTCAGCACAACTGCACTCTGACTGCCATTGAAATGTATGGGCGGTGGGCAGTTGGCAGTTACGTTGCAGTTCGATTGCAGTCAGCACAACTGCACTCTGACTGCCATTGAAATGTATGGGCGGTGGGCAGTTGGCAGTTACGCTGCAGTTGGATTGCAGTCTGTCTGTACTGGCCGTTAAATAAATAGATTGATAGGTAGTATTAGTAGGTAGGAAGCCGTGGTGGCCGAGTGGTTTGACCTATGGCCTTTCAAGCAGAGGATCGCGGGTTCAAACCCCGGCTCGTACCTCTGTGTTTTTCGAAATACATGTGCGGAATTTCATTTGAAATTTACCACGAGCTCTACGGTGAAGGAAAACATCGTGAGGAACCTGCACAACCTGCGAAGCAATTCAACGGTGTGTGTGAAGTTCCCAATCCGCATTGGGCCCGCGTGGGAACTACTGCCCAAGCCCTCTCATTCTGAGAGGAGGCCTGTGCCCAGCAGTGGGACGTATACAGGCTGGGATGATGATGATTAGTAGGTAATATTAAACACTCAAGACTCAAGACTAAATAAACATTTTATACAAATATTTGCCCCCACCGGGGACCGAACCTAGGACCTTAAGCTTCGTAGTCAAATCCTCTAACCACTGGGATATCTAGTAGCGGGTATTAATTTATTAATAAACAACTAGTGTTTACCCGTGGCTTCGCTCGCGTAAATCATTGGAAAAAACGGGACACACCAATTCACACCAATCACGGGACAATTCACACCAATTGACCTAGTCCCAAAGTAATCTTAGCAAAGCTTGTGTTATGGGTAATAATCAACGGATAAATGTAATTATATACCTAGATACATACTTAAATACATAGTAAACACCCAAGACCCGAGAACAAACATTCGTATTTTCATACAAATATCTGCCCCGACACGGGAATCTAACCAGACACCTCAAGCTTCGTAGTCAGGTTCTATAACCACTAGGCCATCTGGTCGTCTATTCGTCTAATCATTAGATACAACAGTTGAATATACATTCCGGGATTGTACAAAATTCTAGTGGGATTTACATCGTGGTCTTTATTGATGTTGCCTTATCAACAAAAGTGCTAAATTTCGTGACTCCATACCCAGCGGACGAGAATTTTATCGAAATCCGTGCAGCCATTTTACATTGGAGAAAATTACATTGCAGTTTTCATTGACGTTGCTTTAAAAACAACCATCCCAAATTTCATGACCCTAAGCCCAGCGGTTGTTATTTCGAGAATTTTTCTATCCTGTGGAAATATCAGGATAAAAAAGTAGCGTATGTGTTATTCCAGATGTCCAACTATCTACACACCTAATTTCATCCGAATCCTTCCAGCTGTTTTAGCGTGAAAGAGCCACAAACATACATAATCAGCGTCTATAATTTTAGTAGGATATTTATTTGTTTGAATGATCTGTAGCAAGATATGATGCGCGGGCGCACTAGCCGGCACGTAGCTAACTCCCGGCATAATCTGCGAACACTATAATTTGAGATATTGCCCGCCGTCCACGGTCGCGGTAGCTTGATTAAAAATTGGATAAAATTGGATATGGACGGCTCACAGTGATTGCGGTGGGAAGATCGAAATGTGAGATTTGTTGGCCAGTTCATGGAGCTAAAAAAAGTAGGTGACAGTATACAGGAAAATAGACCTAGGAAAGTTGTAAGAAAATAAAAACACTTATTTAGTTTGCTAGTAACACTTCCCGGCTTCGCATGAGTGCGACTTTGAAAAATAAATGAAGTTACAAAAATAAAGAATAAAATAAATAATCGAAGGCGGTAACTTCACATTTTCACATACCCCAAACACCCGTTCGGAACTGAGGCGCATCACTAGTTATATGTACACAGGTTACTTTCAAATTCTTTCAGAATACGCCCCTGTAGGTAATGGTCCTATTGGGTTGAAAATTCTATTGTTTTTTGCTCTTCTGCTGCCTAACTACAATAAACAATGCTTAGCAAATAAAAAAAGTTCATAAAAGCTTATAGCATTCATGATTTTTTTTATGAAGTAGCAAACAAACGAGCAGGTGGTTCACCTGATGTTAAGTGATTACCATATAATACAAGATAGATTAACACACACAGATACAGAGAGCACACTGAAAAAAGAAATGCTGTGTCCGGGAATTGAACCCGGGTCTTCGTCAATCCGTGATGCGTAACAGTCACCAGCATTAAAAACGTGACACGTCCTACCGCCCTAAAAATAGAGTCGTATCAGATATTTGTGCACGCTTCGTTGTGTCAAATATTGGTGCTGGTGACTCTACATCGTATCATAACAAGCATAGACCAACTTTTAGTAGCTTAACTACGTATCGGACGAAAGTATTGGATAGAAAAAATGCACGCACATTTGTAAAACACCCGCCATTTCACGGCTATTCCGGCCCTCGGAAGCACAAAGAATTCTGCTCATAAAGAACTATTAGGCGCGGACGATTAAAGCACTCGCTGTGTAATGTGAACACGTGAGCAATGTTTTATAAAATCTGTACATAATATAAGTAAAATCAATCAATGTTTGACTGAAGAAAAAATTCTTGACTCTTTGGGAGGTAATCTGTCCCAATAGTCGACATCTTAAATTTTTGTCATTAGCAATAGAGACGACAGCAGGGTGTCGTCTATTGGGCATTAGCGTGTTACCTTACATATTTTGTAATTGTCAGGACAGCGTTTGTACATATAAATTTTTTGAGAAACAAAATCGACGAGAGTTAAACCGTGATTTTGATAGGTTAGGTATACAATAAATCTCTGACTAACTATCTCAGAAACTACAGTTCCAATATTTTATCCCGTATTTCAAAAAACATCAATCGATTTTCAAAAAGAATGTCCTCCGTCCATACTGAAAAGAGCCGTTTGCAAGCTCCTAAATATGTCCAGTAATTGGGCTGTACGGTGATGTGACTGTCAGTTATTCAATCGGCTTGTTATTTGATATATACCTAAAGGTAATTTCTTAAACTACTTTTACTCTGGACTGTTTTTCATGTGATGTTCGATAAAGAGTTATTTATATTGTTCAGTCACCACCACCAATATCTGACACAGGAAAGCGTGCATAAATATCTGATACGACTCTATTTCTAGGGCCAGTAGGACGTCTCAGATATTTTTGCACGCTTCGCTGTGGCAAATATTTTTGAAGATGACTGTACACTATTGTATAGTAGAAGGGGAGTGAATAGTAAATGCGAAGAAAATTCTCAAGTCGAACAACTTAAATGTAAGTGCATGATGTAATGGAAATTATATTTTTGAATCGTATTATAATTGACTACCTACTAAATAATGTTATTTTTACACTGAATCGAGCATCTCGCACTCCTTAACGCAGTGGTTCTTAACCGGTGGACCGCGGACCACTGGTAGTCCCTGGAAGAACTCGAAGTGGTCCGCGAAGCCATAAACAACGAATTGACAAAACGACGCGCCAGTCAAGTAGCGGTCGCGGTTCATTCATTTACAATTTTACTTTTACCGTATATTACCTTCAAACAGTTGGTGGTCCATGGCAAGATAGAAATTTTGTCAAGTGGTTCCTCCTGACTAAAAAGTTAAGAACCGCTGCCTTAACGGAATTCCTCAGATCGTGGAACCTCTTTTCCTTAGCCTTCGTAATATAGGAGCGAGCAAAAAATGACATTCACAGGTCACTGTCCTGATTGATGGGTGCCCAGCGCTGGGCAAAAACTGCTGGACCCATGTCTTAGCCGAATATGACATGGGATGACAAGCTTGCTAATTGTAGGTCTCGCGAATGTCTTAGTTATTAAAAGTTGTTTAGGATATCATAGTGTTTCAAAAAAGATTACCTTAAAAATCAAAACCTTGATCTCAGATCTGTCTTAAAAAAGATAGAGTTTTTACCCGACTGCCCGAGGGAGGGTTTTGTTTTTGGAGCATATCTATCTAAATATATAATTAATTTAATAGTAGTTTTAGTCCTATGGATATTTTGTATTTCATTAATTAAATATATTACTAAATATTTAAATGAGCTATTTTAAGTGGATTATGACTATTGAACTTTAAGCTACTTAACGGAGTTCTATACTACTAGACTTGTTTTCTTTTTATTACTTTTTGAGTCAGGTAGGTTTTTAATTCTATTTTTGCTTCTCTTGTTTTTTAGCAACTATTTAGTTAAGTATAAAGAACAATTATGGGACGTAGTATTGATACCTTCACGTAGAAACATGTATTTAAGTAGGTATTTAGTTCTAGTTCGTACGTACGTACGTAGTTATACTCGTATTTAGCAAAAACTTGGAGCAGTTTTTAACTGCTCTAAAACGAGTGCTCGGTATACAAAAAAAATACCAAGTGTAAGTTACACTCACAAATTCTAAAGCATGGCTTCACACAAATTCTAAACAAAAGTTTGTTCCAATTGAATATGAAAGGCAAAAGTAAACTTGTACGATCGGATTTTTACCCTCACTTGTGCTGCGAGAACACCATTTAAAGGACCTAGGTAAGTTATTACTTTTTATTACTAAAACTGTATTATATTAAACCAGCGTTTACTTTCCCACATTAGTAACTGCTTATCAAAATTAACATCTAGTAAATCCCCCTTATCACGTTATAGAGAACAGAGTGTCATAAGTACTATTTGTTAATGTGAAAGGATCAGATACGACATGTGACGCTACGATACATTGTGCCTACAAGTGTATTACCTTACGCCTCTTGGAGACCAGGAAGCTCCCATAATTTGTATTTTATTATATTCTAGTTTTTAAAAGAAAAGCTGCACAATAATACATCTTACCCTACTTCATCAGTGCCGGAAACGGTTCACCTCCAGCGCTCGTGGGACGAGGTGGGGGTGAAGCGGATTTCCGATTGCCTATTGGAGAAAGCCGCAGGCGTGGATAGAGCCAGGCTAGTTGCCATATCCAGGCCGGAATCCGGGGCTTGGTTACACGCACTTCCTTCTCCTCACATAGGAACACTCCTCGACGACGACTCCTTGCGGGTGGCTGTTGCTCTTCGCCTGGGCTGTGATGTTTGCGAACCTCATATATGCATCTGCGGCACTATGGTTGAGAGCAACGGTCACCATGCATTGCGTTGTTATCGTTGTGTGGGAAGATTTCCGCGCCATCAATCACGCGCTCAATGAATTAATAAGAAGGGCCCTGGTTTCAGCTAACGTCCCGTGCGTGCTGGAGCCACCAGGTCTTAGTCGGTTAGATGGTAAAAGGCCTGATGGGCTGACCTTGGTGCCATGGCAAAAGGGAAAGTGCCTTCTCTGGGACGCTACCTGCGTCAGCACTTTTGCAGCCTCGTACCTGGGTCGAACCACGAGGACCGCGGGAGCTGCTGCGGAATCAGCGGCCCTTAGGAAGCGCGAGAAATATTCACCCCTTTCCAATTACATATTTGTTGCGCTTGCGGTGGAGACGACCGGTTGTTGGTGCTCGGAGGCTAAGTTGTTTTTTAAAGAAGTAGACGCCGGCTGCGGGACCGGGGATTAGAATCTCGCTCCGAGTCGTTCTTGATGCAAAGGCTAGCTATCGCCGTTCAACGCGGGAACGCGGCAAGCGTGTTGGGCACCTTTGCGCCAGGAACGATTCGAGGCGGTCTTTTTTTATAATATAAAAATATTATTTAAGTTAGCTAGTAGATTGATTATTTAGTAGTATTTAGCTCTTAGGTACCTATATATGATTGTATTTTCTATAAGTTTATATTCTTAAATAAATTTACTTTATATTTAAGCTTAATGTACGGTCAAGGAGTTTAATTCATTGGCCACCATGGAACCATTTCACAGTAAACGTCATAGTGAGATCACATTAATTAACAAGGAAAGTCGTAATGACTTTTCCTTTGAAAAGGTTCCATGGTGGCCCATGAATTACATTCCTTGACTGTACTTGTTAAATTGTGATAACGTTTCTTCTTGGATTGTAGCAACGTGTCGTGTTTTCAGAAAAAGCTGGCCCATTGAAAGATTTTTACTAGCTGTATAAGTAAGTGTTATGTTTTTATACTATTTCAACATTTTTTACCTAATAATGATTGCAATTTAATACTAATCATTCTCACAAATACAAGTAAATACTAAAATGGTTTAATAAGGCTAATTTTGTATTTTATGACGCAAGTGTCTCAAATGGTAGGTAACCTTAGTTTATGTTAAGGAAATTGAGCGTTATGGTATCTAATTGAGAATATCATAATAGAAAATTACTTTACTTCGTGAGAGAGGTCTTGACCCTCGCCCTGGATCGTTTCTGGTGCAAAGGTTCTCCATCGCGGTTCAATGGAGCAATGAGACAATTGGGCACCTAACACCCTTAGAGTACAATGTATTTAATATCAATTAAAAAATATATAGTCATTCTATAAAAAATATTCTATGAGAGACTGATCGATAGATCGCTCGTGAAAGCTCCCGCGCGTCACGTGGCCTGCGCGTGCGACCCACCAAGCTACTGAGCTCTATGTCTCATGAATTAAGTGTCAATTTAGCATAACAAGGTCTGTTAAAGCGGATTTCTACACGACGTTAGCTTGATTGATCTATGCGAGTAAATAATGTGCATATTAGTAAGCTCGTTTGCAACGAAGAAACGGTAGCACATATTTTATAGATTCGTTATGCGTTAGGCATTAATCTAAGCCATGGGTATTTAAAATATTAATGTATTAAGTCACGTATACATTTACGATGTCAGTCAAAAGTTAACGAAAGTAAATAGGTTATCATAAATTACGTCACGTGAAACCTCAAAAATGGTTGCTTAAAACCATTAGGTACTTATAAAATATTATTTTTAATGACATGTTTGTTTGTTTATATTTATAGTAATATTTTAAAGTATAAGTCGATTCATCAGAGCTGGCAAGAATGAATTAAACGAAAGTAGCGTCAATAATCACTGTGTAGCAATTTAATATTTTGTAAACAAGTGCATATTAATTCTTATATACACGATTATCGCTTATTAAATTAACCCTTATTTAGTGATTTTTGTCGTGCACTGTTATCGTTCACTTTTCAATTCATTCATCTATTTTGTGACTACCGTTACCCACGATTCCACCCGTGTAGAATTCGTTTATCATTATCCCGCGGGAACTATGTAATTTTCCGGGATAAAAACTATCCTATGTCCTTCTTTGGGACTCAAACTGTCTGTATACCGAATTTCATTTAAATCGATGAAGTTACAAACAAACAAACAGACTTACAAACTTTTGCATTTATAATATTAGTGGGATTGATTAGCAGTAGGTAGTCTGTTTTTATGTTGATGAAAAATCGTAGATTTCGTGTGACAAACGTAATGCTAATAAATAACAAATAGCATAAGGAAAATAGAAGTGTGTAGGTACTGTAGTACAGTCCTGAATCATGTAATAAAAGGGTGGAACATTTGTGGGTACTACTAAAGTCACCCTTACTGAGTCGTACTGTAACATGTGCGTACTACCATAGAATAAGTAATAGCACAGTATGCAATTACATTGAAAAAAAATTTTTTTTTTACATATTACTTGAAAAAAGAAATGCTTCAGAAAAGATCCTAATCCCATTCCATGGTTCTCAAAATCCACCACGATCCGTTACAAACCCTATTTAAGTTAAAGCGGTATCGGGCGTGAAGTCAAGACTAGTTAGTTAGCCAAAACAGCGGCTTACCCACCGTCCCCTTGCATTTGTGGTACGGTCTGCAGTTGCAGTGGACAAGTAACAAGATAAAAGCGATTACTTTATTCTTACCCCTAAGTTCAGGTATAAGTATGCATGTTTTACATATCCTTTCAAATTGAAATATAATCTTAACTTTTTGGTTGGCAAACATCCGGTAGTTTGTTAAAAAGCGTTGAGTTCCAAAGTACCTACTGGTTCCCGGACGTTGGGCCCCGACGTATATTTTATAACATATTATTTAAAGTAATAAGATATGAAGTAAAGTTATTAATAACTGGTAAACCTATTTTTAGCTTGTTTGCTCTTTTAATTTACGTTTGGGAATAGTATAAAGGATGGCAATCATCAATCAATAATGGTGGCAAAATCATGTGTTAAAAAGTTCGTTAGCAATTAATAGTCCTCACATGTCATATTTTTTTTAAAACGTTTTAAGAAAAAATTAAAACGTCTTATTTTGGTAAAAAAATGGCAAAGGCCTATAAAAATATTAAAATACTAGCTGTTTCCCGCGGCTTCACCCCCGTTGTATTTTTTCTGTATTTTCTTCCATAAAAACTTTCTTCAGACAGTAACGAACACAACAAAAAAAGAGTTAGCGAAATCGGAACAGTCGTTCCCGAGTTTTGCGCTTTATATAGATAGATAAATACGTATAACTATATTTTAATAAATAAATCTATGTTTTGTAAAATCTGGTGTAGGTAATATTTATATCCATTATTTCTATTTTTTTAAACATGGTGTGCATTTGATGATTGATCTTTATTAATAATAAAATCATTTATTTTAGGGATCTTCACACAAAAAAAAATCAAATCCAATGTGGCTCCCGTCACAAATGCAACGTTAAGCAATGTACCTAATCGTCTGTACGCAATAAATTTCATTTAATTTCACTGTTAATTGTACAACTATGATGATGACATTTCTAACCTTCCGGACGTATGTAGCAACGCTAGCACTACACGTGCGAGTGAACACGAGTTATGCGATAGACAGAGAAGCAAATAGGCACGATTCTTATGCCTAAACGTCACTTTTGTTCTATTACTGATTCTATGCCCATACGCAAACCGCTAGCGCTAGCAACTCGCACGCAGCCCTAATCGGCACTACACAGCGTTGCGTGAAATGTAAATTTTTGCTATTCATTGCGGGGTTGTTTTTCTGCATCGTGCCCTCGTGGGGCCGCCCTTTGCTTTAAAGGGGCTGCTGGTACTGTGGACCACGAAATTGGTAACTAATTTTTATTAGCGGCATATTAATTTATCGAATTGGAGTGGACATTTTGCACATTTTTAGGGTTCCGTATCCGAAGGTGTCTAACGGTATGCTATTATAGTTGTTGTTCGTCTGTCTGTCTTTTAAGTACATAATAATTACTAATCTTGTATCTCAAATCAATACGACAGTAAAATTTCGGCTTGCTAATGTACAGTCACCACACCAATATCTGACACAGCAAAGCCTGGATAAATATCTGATACGACTTTATTTCTAGGACCGGTAGGAAGTGTCAGATATTTTTGCACGTTCCGCTGTGGCAGATATTAATGCAGGTGACTGTATGTACTACATAAATTTCAGTTAAAAAAATTATAAATCTCAAAGTACGAGCTTTTTAAAAGGTTTTATTTAACCTTCTTGCTGTTGTTGTTAGGTCAAATCTTGTAAATTCATTTCGACCCACTTCCAGTGGTCATATTAAAGAATTGCCTAAGGTTTTTATACACAAAAAAAAACTCTTGACTAACTGAAAGATGTTCCACTTCTTTTCAAAATTTATGTTGAACGATTTGTTTTAGATGTTACATACATTTAACGTTGACTAATCTTTCTGTTTCTGTATAAAAGTTATGTGCTTAACAGTACCCTCACCAAGAGACGCAAGCAATGCACATCTCTCAAATTCTTGGCGAGCCTCGACAAATTGAGCCGAGGGCAGAAATAATCGCCTGAGGATGAGAGTTACCTTTGACACTACAGTTTCATTTATATCATAGTTTCTGTTAACAATTTAATTTTAATAAAATGTTTTGCTGACTGTACTCTTTGTTAACTGTACTTATATTTTCATCCAATTTACGTATGTATACCAAATTTCAAGTCAATCTGACCAATGGAAGTGGTTCAAAATGAACTTACAAGTTTTAACCCAAAAACAATAACACACAGGGCGCGATAAATTTAAAAAAAAAGCCGGAAAGGCTGATTATCGTATCGCTATAACAACAAATGCTAAAAACAGAATAAAATAAATATTTAAGTGGGGCTCCCATACAACATGACTGACTGAATGCTCCTCTAATCCACTCGAAAGGTTGGCTGGTAGAGATCAATTAAAGTTCAAAATTAATTAAATTATTCACAGTGGTGTCAGGCAGCTCTTCCTGTTCGGTATGGCGGGTTGGGTGTGCGGCGCGTGCGTGATGTCGGTCTGGTCGCGTTTTTGGCTTCGGCTCATGGTGTTGTGGATCTTGTTGCTCGCATTCTTCCTCTAAATGGCAACGGGTCTCTTTACCGTTTGTGTCGGAGGCTCTCGCGGGTTGGGCATCGTTGTGCGCGCGCGATCAGTGGCCGGAAGACCGTGCTAGGCAAAGGCAGTGGGACGATATTAGGTGTAAGCTAACTAGTGCGAGTTTGTTGAGCGATGCTTCGGGCTCCAATATTGCGCGACTCAAGGCCTCTTCTACTCCCGAGTCGGGGGCGTGGCTGCAGGCTTTGCCGTCTCCTCAGCTTGGCACTTTGCTGGATAACGACTCTCTCCGGATAGCCGTTGCACTTAGGCTGGGATGCAAAGTTTGCGAGCAGCATCGTTGCATATGCGGGGCGATGGTGGAGGAGGATGGTCACCATGGACTTAGTTGTCAAAGGTGTGCTGGCCGGTTCTCGAGGCATCACTCAATTAATGACCTGATTCACAGGGCAATGGGTGCAGCTAACGTGCCTTGTATGTTGGAGCCTCCGGGGTTGAGCCGTAGCGACGGCAAGAGGCCTGATGGGCTGACGTTGGTTCCCTGGCGGAGAGGGCGGTGTCTCTTGTGGGATGCAACGTGCGTAAGTACCTTTGCGGCATCACACCTGAGTCACACGTCGAGGGCAGCTGGTGCCGCGGCTGAAAATGCCGCGCGGTCAAAGCGCCTGAAATACTCAGCCTTGGAACCGGCGTACGACTTTGTGCCATTTGCGGTCGAGACGGCTGGCCCTTGGGGGGTGGACGCCAGGACGTTGGTTTGGGAATTGGGGCGCAGGATGAGGGACAGAGGAGGTGACCCCCGTTCCGGGTCGTACTTGGTCCAGCGGGTCTCGTTGGCCATACAACGGGGCAATGCCGCTGGGGTAATGGGTACGTTTGGGCCAAGTACGATGCGGACGGGTATGGAGTAGTTTTTTTTTTACTTTATTATATAATTTATTCTCATTTTTTTTTTTTTCTCCTTTTCGTGATTTTTGACATTTTTTTTTTTTTTTTTAGTGTATAACTGTTTTTAATAAATTATTATTATATTATATAGATTATAAATAATAATTTTAAAATTTTCTTTGACATTGTTTGGTGATTATTTGTGGTTTGATTAATTTGTTATTCTATTTAATTTGACATATTTGTTTTTTTAGTCAGGATTTATCTTTAGTTTATTAGGTAATGTGTATTATATAACATTGTAAATTTTCTATTTAATAAATGAATCAAGACTGCCTATTTTAAATGTAAATTAAATTATTAAAGTTAAAAATAAATTATTAAAGTTCGCCTTTGTAGATATGTCTCATTGTTTGTCAATTGTATTTCTTTACTTACTTTGTACAATAAAAAGTTTACATGCAACAAACGTATTTTTTTACCTATTTTACTCGATATTATTACCGGCAACAGGTAGATATGAAATATTCACAAAATATTTAGTTGTATGTTCACTTTAAAAAGAAATAATTAAATTAAAATAAAATAAATATTTCAGGGGGCTCCCATACAGCAAACGTGTTTTTTGCCGTTTTTTGCTAATGTCTAATGTTGTATAAAAATAATGCTATGGAACTGCGCGAGTCCGACTCGCACTTGGTTGGTTTTTTGAAAATTGTGCTTGTGCAAACTACGGGCTACCGGCATGAAGACCTTTTTACCCGACTTTATAAAAGAAAGTTATTTTGAAAATTGTACCCGTGTAACCGCGGCGGGACGCTAGTCACTTATAAATTCAGAAACAGGCGAGCCCGCAATGTAACCGTCTAAGTGAAGCTTTAAAATGTATTATTTCTATGTTGTCCTTCGCTCTTGGTTTTGGTCGTTGCAGTTTATTAAGTTTTGCAATTTGCGTTCGCCCTGCGGGATGTGAAATTGAAATCGATAATTGCTTTAGGGCATTGTTAAAATGTAATTTCACGTGATGTTTTAAGTAGTTTATATTTCAGAGGATGCTATTTTGTTGCCCTAAAGCTTGCTTGCAGAGAGTTAGGAAAATCAGTAGTTCTTAACTCATTATAAATTCGATGTAAGCAATGATAGTAAAAAGTTAAATGGAAAAACGATATTTTTGTTTATAAGTAGATAGATTATTATTGTTGAGCGGCGTATTATGTGCCCCATTGACATATTGTGTTTCAAAAAATATGTAACAAAATATTTATTGTTATGAACTACCAGTGAGTAAAACGCTGATAATACTTGTTACCTATGTAGACTGTCAAAACTTCTTGGTCGAGCGAGCGCGAATCCGCCCGTGCGTTTTGTATTTGGCAACAACTGAGTGCCTGATACCACTTAAGACACGCGGTGAAAAGCGACGCCTTTTATATAGTTTATGAAAATTAAGCGATAATCGCTATTCCGAGATAATAATTTATTGACTCTGTGTCACTTTATATTCTGCCACCTATAATTTATATTGAGCTAGAAGGAATAAAGAAGGAAGCTCTTAACTCCAATTTATTTTTAGGGTTCCGTTTTCAATATGGTAAAAGCGGAACTCGATTTTTTTCAATATTTAAGTGCAAAATCACACCGTGAGTTTATTTGAGCTCCTCGAAGAAAAACATTGGGAGAAAATGCTGCATACACCTGCGGAGCAATTAACGGACTGTGTAAAGTTCACAATCTGCTTTAGGCTCGCGTGGAAACTTTTTTTTTTATTCAACTGGTTGGCAAACGAGCAAGTGGGTCTCCTGATGGTAAGAGATCACCACCGCCCATAGACATCTGCAAAACCAGGGGGATTGCAGATGCGTTGCCAACCTAGAAGCCTAAGATGGGATACCTCAAGTGCCAGTAATATCACCGGCTGTCTTACTCTCCACGCCGAAACACAACATTGCAAGCACTGCTGGTTCACAGCAGGATTAGCGAGCAAGATGGTGGTAGCAATCCGGGCGGACCTTGCACAAGGTCCTACCACCTGCAAACTACACAAGCCTTCTCAATAAGCAATTAGACCCGTGCTCTGCAGTGAGACCTGTATATCTACGAGTAAGTTGGAGACGTTTTATTTTTTCTGTCAAATGAAATACAGTATAACCAGAACGTTAATGTCGCTCACAACTCGTCGGTTTTTTTTTCACTTTCCTGAAGTTTCAAATGAAAAAGATATAAAACAAGCTTTTGTTTTGAGCTCGGAAAGACATTACTAGTGTAAGAGTAGTTTTGACGCAGCAACAAACGATTTCCCATGGCAACAGCCACGCGACCTCTTTAGCCACGCTGCGGCTGTTACTACCTAATCAAAACTGTTTCCCGCTCCACCGCCCCTACCCTTCCAAGCGACAGTCAACTAAATCAACACAACCCTAGAGCTTACTTTGGCGTGCTGTACGAAAAATAAGCGACTTAGAGAAATTTATAAGCATAAAATAGATAAATAGGATTGTATTTTGGGTGTGTAAAATCATGTTCAAATATATTGGTGGGGCGTTTCTGCGCGTGGCTCTTGTTAGTTCCCGTGAAGATTGCGATTATTGTCGACCATAGAAATTCATGGTACTAGTAATTTTACTATATAATAGTCCTTTTCTGCCCTTTCAAAATGTAGTAGAAATAAAAATCTTTATTTCAGACTGGATGATCCGTAGTAGGTTAATATAAATGACTTCCGACTAAATTAGTATCTAACACTTACTGACTATCAAAATATGTTTTCTTTTTTAATATAGGTAAATTGGACAACGCGCTTGATTTGTCCAAGCCAGAAAATTGAATCGGACAGTCAAAACTACACGCTACTTATTGCCTGTAGAATGCTGAACTCTGGTTGAGTTCGAAACGCGTCAGCATAGTGTGGTAGTGGTGATAGTAGTGCTTGTTTGTGTGAGGTTTGTATTTTGACAGTGTGGAGACGGATACTCATATTGGTTGCCTATGGCTATCGTAAGGTCGCGCATAAGCAAAGTAATTATTTATAGTTCATAGATTGAAATATATCGGATTATATCTACTTAAGTATATGATCGTCTATGGAAAGGTGTTGCATGATTACTTGGTCTATAATGAAGGCAAACTAGCTGTTACAAATACTTAAATATAAATATTTTGGAATAATCGACGCTGTTATTTGCTAGTACAGTTCATTTTAAAGCTTTTACTTGTACTTAATTTGCAATATTTGTTTGCTACTAAGATGAAATTAGTCGAACTTTTAGCTATCGGATTAACTTGAAATTTGATAGAGATATTCATAGTCAGCATTTTTTTCTAGTGACTTATTTTGAAACATATTTAAAGGAAAACAAACTTGTCTCAAACTACTTACGTTCTCTTATGTACATAAACATTCATCATTTATTTTTCATTGGAAATTTCAAATCAAATCAAATAATCGATCTTTTGAAAGTATACTAAACAGTTTTAATAGAATTACTCTTTCTAAAGGCGACAAAAAAGGAATTAGATCTGCTTTTAACATTCAATTCGGTCACTGGCGATGGAATGTTGTCATGAATCTTAACAGTTAAAGACACCGTTTTTACGACTAGAAAAAATACGACAACACATGAAAAAATAGTAAAGGTGTTTATTATTTAAGTTTCCTCGAGGCCCACTTTGTCTTAATCAGAAAGCTTAAATGATCAACACGTGATTTAAAACCGTGCGATTTCTTCGTGCCCGGCTCACATTAGGTATTCCAGTAAAATCGTGCCAGTAGCGATACATTGCGGGGCCGGGGTCACAACAATACAAACGAGTTACACAAGGTCGATCGAGCACCGCAGTGTCATGCTACTGGAACAGTTACTGGAATAATGTGAACCGGGCATTAGGGATAAAAAAATATACTTACCTAAAGACCTACCTTCAAGTAAGACTTGGAGTATGAAAAACTTCTTTGTTTATGCTGTAATTATTTAAATTGTTTAAATTACAGGCACGATTTTTGTGACACTCTTTGATATCAAATCAAATTAATGTATACACATCCTCTATTAGCGGCAAAATTGCATATAGGTATATCATTTTGAGCACTACAACCGCTCATCCGTTTCTGCTCGTTACACTTACTGTATTCAATTTTAAACCCATTCCTTAGCTGCAAAACCTATCCCAACTCAAAGGACGCAGCTGAAGTTCTCGCAATCTATCTTGCTAAAAGGGCCCATAACCGGAGTTGCCTTTAGCTTGTAGCGCTACATGTTTTGTACCAGTTCTCGTGGGGTTGTGAAATATAAGCACACTTACACCACACGCTATATATTCTTATCAAAATTAATGAATTGAATAAAATCACGCTACTACGAATTGAAGTCAAAAGTCTGACCAGTGTGTGTTGCCAGTGATGACATACGGATCTGAGACATGAGCGCTAACGTTGGGCCTCATGAGGAAGCTCAAAGCCACTCAGAGGAGCATAGACCTCTCCGTCTATGCTCGCGGTTTCTCAGCGGGATAGAATCAGAAATGATGATATCGGCAGTAGAACTAAGGTTACCGACATAGCCCGAAGAATTGCGAATCTGAAATGGTAGTGGGCGGCCACATTGCTCGCAGGACTGATGGCCGATGGGGTCAGAAGGTTCTCGAATGGCGTCCGAGGACCGGGAGACGAGCTGTCGGTAGGCTTCCAACAAGATGGAGCGACGACCTGGTTAAGATCGCGGGATCGCGTTGGATGCGGAAAGCACAAGACCGGTCTGAGTGGAGAGCCTTGGGGGAGGCCTATGTCCAGCAGTGGACGTCTTTCGGCTGACATGATGACTACGAATTGATATAATCAAAACCGTCACACTAACTCAATCGGATGTATCGATTTAAATGCGGTTTTTTACGTGAAAGTGAATTTTCTAGTGGTAGTTTTTAACAATGATTTATTAGAATCAGTAAAACCATTTTTGTGATATGGAACTATGAAATGACAATGTTTTTCAACATTTCTGAGTTAGGTTAGGCCCCTGGTAAAGTTATTTACGGAAGATAAAGTCACGTTTGACGGTACCACCTCCTGTCATAAATACTTAGCGACCTCACATCTCATTTCACAAAATAATTAGACACTAAAACTACAAAAAACATCGAAATTAGTTCCCGATGACAGTCAAAAAATATGTGTACAGTTTTTTACCTACGCCATGTATAAAAACTATAGCGCCGGGCCTGACGCGCGGCACTTTTACACACAGCGGGGAAGCCTTCGGACTTTGGGATACTAAATTTCCTTGTGGCTTGTTTATTCTTCGGCCGTCCGTTCCCGAGATTATTTTCTACTACAATTTTATGGTAATCGCGTTGTACGACTAATGAATTACGTGTAGTCGTATAACGCGACCAAGCGGCCGGCATGGGTGACAAGTTTTTTTCTTGTTATTCCATTAGGTACGTTGTTAACACGATTATTGACGCTTATTTGGTGAAAGATAGAAATCTCGGGTATTTACGATTACACCATCGACATCTTTGTGCCGTAAGGTACATAGATGTCAATGGACTACACAGTTATTGATGGAATATTTGAACAGGAAAAAGCCGTAGTCGCGCAATGGTTTGACTTATATGGACTTTAAGAAACAGAAACAGATCGTAGCTTCAATCAAAGCCGGGCTTGCATCACTAAATTTAAAAATGTATGTGATTGTGCTGCTTATTGTGATTTTTGTGATGTACGATGAAGGAAAACATCACGAGAAAAGTTGCCATCCTTCTGAGAGGAGGTCTGTGTACGTCGTACATACGCATGAGATTTAGGTTGTAGAACTTTATTATTATTCAATTTTATTAATTGCACGTTTAGACATTTCATCGAAATCGCAAACTCTTATCCGACTAATATTAAACAAATAAATAACTAGATTGTTTTTTTTGGAATCTTTTTGTATTTTTTATTTCAATTCCAAATTTTTACTTTTACGGTCATCCCGTAAATCTAAATTGAAAATACAAACTGAAATATAGATGCACAGAAAAACCCAGAAAAATAAGACCATACATCATCAAGTGGTGTAGCGTATAGCACGCGGTACGGAATACCGAGGACTTAATTGAATAAAGATACTTTGAGTTTTTGAATTAGACTTAGACTTTAAAATATGTAATATAAATATTTGAGTTTTTTTATTTTGTTATAAATGACGGAAATCGGATATTAGTAAAAAACATTTCTTTATTGGTTAAAATCGGAAATTCGAATTGTAGTGCAAAACTACCATACAAATATTTGACTAGGCGTATTTTCAAAAATGTATACATAATTTGAATTGGACCACTGGAAAACCGCTCTAATGGCAGTTTGAAATGACTAAACAGTCAAGGGCAATAAATGTATACTTAGTTTTTGCCCTTGACTGTACATTCAAATATGGCAGTTCAAATATGACGAAAAACAACACTGTTTACATATTTTTGTGATGGTTTAACGGAAACCGAACTGCTAATAGCCGTAAGACCGCATAAAAAGGCGGAACCTGCGCGGAACTCCGCCCCAATTTTACATTATTGAATTTCTAATTGAATAAATAAAGTGCATCATCCATTCCAGCCTTATACGTCCCATGCTGGGCACAGGACATCTCAAACAAGAGGGCTTGGCCATAGTTCCGCGCGGGCCCAGTGCGGATTGGGAACTTCAAGACCAAATTGCTTTCACCGGCAGGACGATGTTTTCCTTCACTGCGCTCGTGGTAAATTTCGCATTAATTGCGCACATGAATTTCGAAAACTCAGAGGTGCGAGCCGGGGTTTGAACCCACACCCTCTGCTTGAGAGGCGATAGGTCAAACCACTAGGCCACCACGGCTCATAAATAAAGTATTACATTATAATTAAAACAAAACGAATTTAAAATTAGCCGTGGTGGCCTAGTGGTTTGACCTATCACCTTTGAAGCAGAGGATCGTGGGTTCAAACCCCGGCTCGCACCTCTGAGTTTTTCGAAATTCATGTGCGGAATTACATTTGAAATTTATCACGAGCTTTACGGTGAAGGAAAACATCGTGAGGAAGCCTGCACAAACCTGGGAAGCAATTCAATGGTGTGTGTGAAGTTCCCAATCCGCACTGGGCCCGCGTGGGAACTACGGCCCAAGCCCTCTCTTTCTGTGCCCAGCAGTGGGACGAACATATATAGGCTGGGATGATGATGAATTTAAAATTATTACTGAAAATAAAACTAAAGTACCTATACTTACCTAACTAATAATTAAATTTTAACTAGAAAAAAATGTGTAAATATTAATACACGTTACTTGTGTATGTTATAATCACATGTGTGTCTCGAATAATCTTTTTCCATTTACATTTTTATATTATTAGTCATAAAACAAATGCGAGTGCGGGGTCAAGTGACAGTGTCAGCACATTAATCATGCGTCAAGCGCAGACGGACGCAGGCGCAGCTGAGTATTGTGATATTTAGTGAATGAGGCGGGTCGTTAAAGAGTAAACTGGGGGGCTACTACGAAATTCGAAAATCGAAAGTAAGGCAAGATACGAAATTCGAATTTTGCACTTTGTAGTATACATATATCGGGCCTAGATCGTTCTAACTTTTAAATAAAAACTTTTTGGTTGATAAAAATCAGTCACCCCTGTTTCCTTACCCTTATAAGCCCAAGTCAAAGATTCTTAGTATTAGTGAAGCTAAATAAAATTAAAATGGTTTTTGCCTCGTCTTTTTAGGGTGTGTGTCATTTAATGTTAAAAGTGTCGCTAAATAAATCTATCAAACTTACAGGTCTGCGAAAACCGATTTCCAGGATTGAGGCCTTATTGTCTGACACACTTGATATCACAATCGTTTTTACAACCTTTTCCTGTGGTATGTTATAAGATCAGGATAGAAAGAGATGGTGAATGCGATCGCGAATGTCAGCGCGTGAGACACAAAACATGCAAGTTGCATTACATTGCGGCGCTCGATTGACCACTACAAATACAAACCCGTTGGCTTTATTGGCGTTGGCAAATTGCACGATTTTTCTTGCAAGTCTAACTAAATAATTCGGCTTTAGGCCTTTTCCTCTGACACACTTGGAATTACAATCGTTTTCACCGACCTATAGACAATACGGCCTCTGTGTGTACGGTCAAGTTTTTTTCCCTCCTTTCCGGACGCGACTTAGCTATATTTTTCTTTTTATTTATATATTTATTTATATACCCGTGTGGTGTCGGGTTAGAATAACACCTCTCCATTTCTTCCGTGGATGTCGTAAGAGGCGACTGAGGATATAGGTGTCACTATTGTACCCTTTTTGTCAAACTTAAAACCTAAAATTGCTAAAAGTGGCTTCGAAGCGGTAACGTTTTCTGTGCTCTGCCTACCCCCTTTGGGAATACGGGCGTGATGTTTGCCTGTGTGTGTGTTTATTAATATTTGAGTTTTATACCTTGAAAGGTTATGCAAATGCGTATCTTCTACAAAAAAAAATATTCAAAAAATAATTCCGAGCGAGGCTCAGTCGCCCAGATACTTAAAATAATATATGTGGTTGACATCCTGCAAAAAAATAAAGAATTATCATGAAATAATTAAGATGTTTCGCCATTATTCAGGCTCCATGCGCTCGCGGCAAATTTTAAAGCGTCTTGTTTAAAAAAAGTCGTTTTTAAATGTACAAACAATCGGTAATTAAGTTTCGAAGCCGAAAACCTTCGGAATTATCTTGTTCTTTCACACGACGGAGGTACTCGTAATGGATATCTTACTATGGATCTGCTTAAAAAAAAGTTATTTATAATTACGAGTAGATAAGTATTAAGTAGGTACACGAAAACTTCAGTAATTTTACCCCTAGATAAGTTAACAACAGAAGGACCATATTAGATCAATTTTGAGCTGAGTTTGTGTTGGATTGACCGATTGAGCCAAGTTCAAAATAAGATGTAGGAACAGTTTATGTTATCTTAATTTAAAAATTCATGTCAATAGAGTTAACAATTTAACTAACATGCACAACAAGCAACTACACATATAATTAAGAAATAATATTAGTATTGGCCGTTGGGGCCGAAAAGTTCTCGAGTGGAGGCCGCGGATCGGCAAGCGCAGCGTAGGACGTCCACAAACAAGATGAACGGATGACCTGGTTAAAGCCGCAGATTTACGGTGGATGCAGGCCGCTGCCAACCGAAGCAACTGGAGGTCTGTGGAGGAGGCCTATGTCCAACAGTGGACGTCCTACGGCTGAGATGATGATGATGATGATGATTAGTAATGGGGCATATTTTCTCTACATTATGTTAGTATTATAAAGATTACACGATGTAGTCATTCCTTAAAGAAAAAACATAAAGAAACATTTAACAAAAATGTTGTACAGGGATGAAAAACCACTGAAAGCAACCGCCGCGTTAATTTCAACAAATGATGTTTAAACCGCATTAAACCCACCACAACACAAAAAAACACACGTACTCACTTAATAAACAAATAAAAAAACGCCGTCAACTCGTGGAACTGCGGTTTAGGCGGCCCAGCTAACGTTGCCATGAGAAAAAAATATCCCATAAATTTTATAATTTATACCTCACCGGACGGGTTAAGCAACACATACATGTATTATAATGGGCTTCGGTCCTTTCTGGATGCCGCTTCCTACCCATTAAAACAGTCTAGATAGTAAACGTCGCTGTAAACTAAACTAAATATCCCCGTTTTAAACGCTTAATCGCTTTTTGAAGGTCTAGCGCGTTCAAGTTTTATGCTTTCGTTTTGCGTTGGACTTAACGTTAGCTTGCATGTACCGGTTAAAGGATTATAAGTAGGAAGTTGCTATTTTGTTCATTGGACGCCATAGGAGTTTAGGGTTACGGTCCATCCATGACTAAGACCTACGTTTTCTCGGCTTATGTGTGTTGCCGTGAAGTAGTTAGCCAACGCCACACCAGCCCTGGGTCTACACCCCAGCTCTAGCAAGAGGAGCGGTCGCTCAAGGCATCAAATACCAAGGGGTGCCATTTTGTAAGTTTCCAGTGCAAACTAAATTAGGATGGGAAGGTGCGGAAGCGGTGTAGACGTAGACAATCTCGCTCTGTTGATCAAGGGCTAGAATCGGCGCTGCAGTAAACAATTGGTTGTATTATCTTTGGTTGCCACACAGGGGTTGATTTACAGAACGTGAGTTGCAATAAGTTAGGTATATTGTCACGTTATGTCTTGTATTCCGATCCAATTTATGACAAGCGTAAACAAAGACGCCATTAACCCGACCATAGACATTTAGTGATGTGAAAACCTTTTTTTTTATTCGACTAGATGGCAAACGAGCAAGTGGGTCTCCTGATGGTAAGAGATCACCACCGCCCATAGACACCTGCAACACCAGGGGGATTGCAGATGCGTTGCCAACCTAGAGGCCTAAGATGGGATACCTCAAGTGCCAGTAATTTCACGCACTAATCGATTTTTAAAATGTCATATTTTCCACTATCTCTACGCTAGTCTATGCTACTACAGATTATACCTACACATGTTTCAAAAAATGTTATAAACTTAAGTGTTACCTCACCAAAAGCGGAATGCGTAAGCTTATAATATTACCTAAATATTACAATAACATTGGATAATGAGCACGCCGCCCTAAGGACTCATTACAATGGAGTTAAATATTCATACCGCTAATAGGGGACTATTTGAGGAAATTAGCGCAACCACCTTTGCCCCTATTGAGGAAAACGGGGCATTTTTACTTTTGATAATATAAAATAGATCTTGGTAAACTATAGATAGAGCAAGAGAGAAAGAGAGAGAGGGATTTATTTGCACATATTCGATACACAGGGCAAAATACATTGAGAAAGAAAATATTGAAAGAAAGCAAGAAGGAAGAAATAGAGAGATTTATTTCGGCTCCATAAGTACCTTACAGTAATAAGACCAAAAGACTAAAACTAAGTCAAGCTATTGGTGGAAAAAGTGGTCGGAACTGTCAAGTGGAAACTCATAAGTCCGCACTTTTGCCATGACGAAATTGATTGAAGTCCTAAGTATCCTCCTAGTATCCTCCTAATTCTAATCCTATTATAAATGAGAAAGTTAGTGAAGATGTTTCTTACTCGAGCATTCAATAATGTCCTAACCGATTTGAATGAAATATGTTATGGAACTTATGGTAGTTAAGTCCCGAGTTAGAAAATACGATACTTTTTACCCTGGAAAATTGTATAATACCCGTGATACAGTGACAAACGAATTCTTAAAAATGAAGTCAGCTAGTTTCATCATCATCATGTCAGCCGAAAGACGTCCACTGCTGGACATAGGCCTCCCCCAAGGCTCTACACTCAGACTGGACTTTTGCTTTCCGCATCCACCGCGATCCCGCGATCTTAACCAGGTCGTCGCTCCACAAGCTAGTTTCCAATAAAATAATTAATTGAATTCTACTATAGACGCTATGTACTGTACCCGCAATACTGTACATACTTATTCTTATTTATCCTTAGCTATATCTACATACCAAATTTCATCTGAATTCTTCAAGCCGTTTTAGCGTGCAAAAGTATCAAACATATCATATTACACGCGCGTGCGTACATACTCTCAAACTTTCGCATTTATAATACGAGTATTAGTTGGAGTAGGATTAAACACAGAAATTAAGGTTGTTGTCAACCAAGTTCCAGTCAGCTGAAGTGCAGCTGTAGTGTCAGCTTAGCACAGGTGTGGTGTTCTGTCGCAAAGCGAACATAAAACCACTATGATACAAAAGAAAGTCGTTTTTGTTAACTCCTCCTAAACCACATAACGAATTTTGATTCGAACATAACGAAACTTTTAATGTAAGTTATCGAGCATTATTAATATTAGGATGATATTAGCCAAAGCTCTGCGCAGGGGGCGACACTAGCGCAAACCCATGACAACGTCAGTTCTCTTTATATTTTGTCGAAATGACAGACCATGACCAAAGAGTATTAGTACCTTTAAAAATCATGATATATTTATTAATAACAAAATAACATGACATTTGCATCGATAAAGTTGTGTTAAATACTTGTGATGTATACTTAGATATCATTTAATAATATTGTAAATCTCTTCGATGAACGATGTAAATCTGTTTAAAAAAATATACCTCGTTGAGTTTCTTGCCGGATTCTTCTCAACAGAGGTTTTTCTCGAACCGGTGGTAGTTTTTTTTTTGACATTCATAAGTGCTTGTTATAGCCTAAATTGAATAAAGATATTTAGACTTTTTTTTGATAACGATAGAGCTATATTTCCAAAATTTTAATTGAAATAATGTGATATTATGGCATTTAAGATACCTACTCAAAAACTGTTTAAATAGTGCTGCACTCTGACAGGGCAGAAAATTGCAATAATATTCCCTATTGTTAAAATTTCTTGTTTTTGTTTACTGTCAAGCGCTGCTCAACCATGACTGCGCTTACGCAGCCGAAGCGCCTTGTGGCGGGACGGACGTCCAGCTGTGCACAAATAGACCCATTAGGTTTCGCTTCAAATTTGTGCAACAGTATTCTCACGGAAGTATAGTGACCTGCATTAATATCTACCACAGCGAAGCGTTTAAAAATATCTGACACGTCGTCCTACTGGCTCTAGAAATAGAGTCATAATATGATGATATTATCAGATATTTTTATGCACACCTTTGTTGTGTCAGATATAGTGCTCGTGACTGTACTATCTCATCATTCCAACCTTTATACGCCCCACGCTGGGCACAGGCTTTCTTTCAGAATGAAAGGGCTTGAGCTATAGCTACCACTTGGGCCCAGTGCGGATTCGATTTTAGTCGGACTCGGCAGATCCTCATTTCTAGTGCCAAGATATATAAAGTTATAAACAAAAGTTTCATTGATTTACATTATTTTGCCACCAAAATATCCCATTTTTCCTGTACTACACTGTCGTGGACGCACATACCCTTGAAAAAGACCCTACAAAAAGATCGAAACTCGTCGAGTCTTTTCTGACTTATAATATGAACCGTTTATTCTTTGTAATTTGCCCAATGTCTCACGAGAAACACCTACAATAAGTAGTATTATAGGTGATGTCGTAATTGTCACTTATGTCATGCGCCAATATTTATGAGTCTATGTATTTATACCAGAGGCCGTATTGGCTAACGTTTCTGACGCTCGCGATCGCAATCAAATGACAGATTTCGCATACAAAAACTGTCATTTGATTGCGATCGCGAGCGTCAGAAACATAAGGCAATACGGCCTCAGGCGTTCCTAAGCTACGTACACTTATCAAGAACTAAATTTCGCTCGGAACTCGTCGGTTTTCTTCCTTTTCCTGTAGATTTAAATGAGTAAGAAAGAATACTAATCTTATGTTTCGAGTTCCAAAAGGCATAAGCAATAAGCAAACTAGTTTAAGGGACTGTTTCACCATCCATTGATTAGTGTTAACTGACGGTTAAATGTGATGCCGTCTCCGTCTATTCGAACAAAACAAATAGAGACGGCATCAGATTTAACCGTCAGTTAACACTAATCAATGGATGGTGAAACAGCCCCTTAGTGTACAAATTATCCTTCATCAGAGCGTTGCAAAACATTAAAGTTACAACCTGAAAAGGGAGACACAGTATTGAAAAGATTGAATATACCTGCTCTATACCATCAGCAACATGTTATCTAATATTTTAAACTTAACACAAAGCAATAGATCAATTTGAAGTACGCAATTCAATTTTAATCTTCGGTCGTTTATAGAAATTGCAACTAAACAAAAGTGTTTTTAAAAAAATGACAACAATTTCAGATTCTGAATGTTCAACATTTACGCAAATAGATATTTGGACTTTGACAAAATTTACTTGATATTGACACTCCACTTTCTCAACATTTCTATTTGTATTTGGGATATCGATATTGCATCTCCATTACTTACAAACATTTATTTATTTATTTATTTATAGTACGCCTCGTTCAATGTCAAAGATATTTTGGCGTTTAAAGTTAAGAATAAGAATTCTGACAAATGAAAAATAAGTAACTAAAGCCACATTACGTAAAATAAGGATCATCACTAAAAAATGGCGATTTATGTCTTCTATAAGCTGTCGCTTCCAACATCCTATTTAATGTTTCATCTGGAGTCTTAGCGATTGTTGCTTCTTCATCTTTAACAACAGGCATACCGATGCCCCTGAACCCGAGTTTGTCGGCTTCTGCCGCCATATCTTCAAAGGCTGGTTCTTCCCCTGACACCGCCAATATCATTGCAAAATGCTCATCGCAGACCATCAAGGCTAAGTACGGTAACGGATCGATCATCTTCATCCTTAATGTTACAAATTGTGGTAGTCCTGTCGCATCTGTAAATCAGCATTTTATTAGAGGTGAAAAACTAGAGTCCTCAGACTGATAAGATCTTAACGTTGTTGACGAGAAATTGTATTCTTCCCTGACATGTATGGTTCATGCGTGAGAGAGGAATGGAACGTCTTTTTTTTACGTCTTTAGATAAATATCTAGCATTAACTGAACTGGAAACACTAATTCGGTATCACGATTTTTCAATGGTGCAGGATTAAGTGACATTTTGTTATTCAGCATTTTATTCTACACAACACCACTCTTTTTCGTTTACTTGTTTGAACAAAGCCACTTGACAAGTCGCACTGATTTGGAACGACCTAAACTGTCAACCTATTCAATTTCATTTGTATTAACCACATAACAGCTGACCTTGTCTTTCTTACTAAATACGTATGCTGTTACTTTAAGCAAAAACTACAAAATTCATAATTTTAATAACATTCTCATTTTGAATTACGAGTACTTATAGTTATCGTATTACGCAATATAAACGTTGTGTCAAATATTGCTAGCCTTACTCCTTATTTGATCTGTAGAAGCTTTAGGAATGGCGTAAAACAGTCCTTTCCTGTCACCAGCCACGAGAAGCATCTCCATCCATGACTTGAGAAGTAACATTGGCTGGTTCCAATCAATACTTTCGTTCAAATATGGTCCATAAATAGTTCTGTACTCTTGCACTAGCTGAAAATAAAATAAATTTAAAAAATGATTAATTTGTGGATTTAAATGAAAATATAGTCTCTTACCTTAACAGTGGGATATGTAAATTTAAAATCGATAGCGCTAGGAAAGTTGTTAGGTGACCAAACAAAAAATGGGACCCAAACAACCCCTGCGACTTCTCTGGGATGAAATCTCGCGTTTTTGGCGAATTCATCACAAGTTGTCCACTTGTCAACATCACCACTAGCACCTGTCTTTAAATCAAAGGAATCAAGTGGAAAAAAGTCGTCAGCTTTAAACGCTATAGGAATAGGATCACTTAAAGGCGCCTCAATGTTTTCTTTCTGATCCTCTGGTACATCTTGCGGTTTCGATTTAAACAAAGCCTCCGTTTTAGCTAGATTGTCTTTATAAATATTTGGTAGTGCGACATTCATGGCCTGTAACATTTCAAAATCAAAAGGCATTGGCATTTTAACATTAACTAACTCCGTCTTCGCGGGTTCACGTTGTTGTTCATTATAATACGGGTTGAACTTTCCGGTAGGATACTCGCTCAAGTCAATTTGCGGCACCTGATATTTCTTTCCTTTGGAGATTCTTATGACATTGCGCGGATCTGCTTTTTGGAGCATTGTAACTTCTTCTTCAGGTGAATTTGGATATCTGAGATCCAATGCTAATGAATCTAGAGGTTGTTTTTGTCCTACTCTAGGGTCCATGATGCCTTCTTTGCCTATGTTTATGAAGTCTACGGGCACTGGGTGAGCGTAAGTTTTGGGCTTCATTGTGGACGACTGAGGTTGCCACAAGTGGTTTGATCGCTTAGCTTCTATAAAAGTGGACAAGTACAGTAACACCAACAGTCGTTGTTGCATGTTTACTTGAACTCTCACAACTGAGGTAATCCGAGAAACTGTTGTCTTTATATCGAGTGGTGCTTGAACTCAGTGGTTGACAACCTATAAAGGCTTCAAATTCAAAAGTATTGGGCCTATTTTTGTACAATTTATAATTCTCGATTGTTTGTGTTCAATATAATTTGTTAAAACATTTTATAACTATAAAACCACGGTTGTTATAAAAGTCAAGTCACTCAAGTTGTTCGATTATTCCTAAACAAACCTAAAACTTTTACTAATATTACGTTGCATTAAAAATATACTTAGTCTCTCTTAAATTTCAACTAATGTAAGAAACCTAATTTCTCTCTAGACTAGACTGACTTCAAAAATACCATTAAATATAACTAGTCTGGTCTAAAATCACAAAATTTTCATATAGAACTATTCGTGCTATACAATTATTTGATTTCTGAATTTTCAGTTAGTCACACAGTTAGTTTCATAATGATTTCCCATATCGAGCAATATGTCACTGTGACATTTCTGTGAAAGGCTTGCTAAGTGAGTCAGCATTTAGGGGCATCGATCTACATTTCAAACTAAAATTATGAGTTTTTATATTTTATTTCGGAATTCAGGGAATGTTGGCAACCACTGGCTAATGTTGACAAGATGAAGTCTCGAGTAACAATATTATTTCCTGCGGTCCTCAGTTCCCACCATTGCTTATTTTAGGTGACACTTGTCTAATTACATAAGTCAGGATACTTTAGTACCTTGTCTCATTCACTACTAGCCTCTTGCTACACCAACTGTGTAAAATTCGTTTATCACTATCCCACAGGAACTAAAAACTATCCTTTATCTTTCCCCGGGGCACAAATTATCTATATATCAAATTTCATCTAAATCGGTTGAGCAGTTTAGACGTGATGAGGTAACAAACAAACAGACTTACAAACTTTCGTATTTATAATATTAGTGGGACTTCGTCGTATTTCAAACTATCACAGTGTCGTTGCTTACTGCGACAAAGTACTAAAAGCTGAATGAGTTTATGTGAACAAACACCATGCTGATGGTCCAAACAAACCTCCGTAATTGAAAAAAAAAAGTTGAAAACTACCATAGCTACAGTGTGTTTCCATTTCAAAAGCAAAATATTAATCTACCAGTGGCGAAGTTTTGAAGCTGTTTTGACAGTAAGTATTAAACTAGGTATTCAAGTTCATATTCCTTTCTTTATAATAACTTGACGATGTCGAATAGGAATCCGTTTCAATTCACATGTATTTTTTCGTAGAATTTTTGTTTTTAAATTAATTATCAAACATCGCCGGCTCCACATTCATGTACTTACTGCAGGGCTACTACGAAACTCGAATTTAATACGAGAGCGAGAGGCACGGTCCGATACGAACTTCGAGTTTCGAGTTTCGTAGTAGCCGTACAGGATACCTCTGACCATGGGGCTTTACTCGCATAACATAGCAACTTTTGTTCCGTAACTTTTTTTAAACATGTCCAATCTTAACTAACACATCTTGGTCAATAAAAGACAAATCTCAAGCGTATTTTATATTGAATTAAAACGTCTTTCTAACTCCATTTCGTCGTCGTCTATGTCGTCTTCTTCGTAAGTCTGTTGTACTGGCTTTGGCCGAGTCAAATGCGAGCGGCCGAGAGGGCTCTGGAACATGAGTCGTGCTGCTGCCTCTGCTAGCTATAACCATAAGAATAAACAGTAAATATCATGAGCACTGGCTGGGAATCAAAGTAAATACTAATTACAAATACAAAGAACATGTAAACATGATTATTTTTCAATAATTTTAGAAAATATGTATACAGATCTTTCTCTTTTAAAAAATTAAAGAGCTAACTTAAAGGATTTAAGGCAGTTCTTGTCCAGGGCCCATAAAAAAATTCCACCCTGTACCTATACCTATCTTGTAGTCTATTTTCAGGACTTACGTGATCATTATGTGGCATTTTATCCACTGGTGCTAAGGCGAAGGCGTACCGTTGCTTGCAGTTCATGATGCCAAGATATCCTGGCTCGACCACCTTCAAAGCGAACGCCAGGTACGGGCAATTGGGCACTACGGACAGAATTCAAAACAGAACAACCATGAAAACACAAGCTTCCACCAGAGATACCCAAAAAAGCTTCGACTCACGACCACCACCACTAGTTTGTTTGTTTGTCGTTTATACTCTTTATTGTACAAAAGTAAATACAAAAAAAATATACAAAAAAGAAACAAGACAACTAGTAAACAAGGGTGGATCCAGCTATATAGCCACGGGAGTGTCACATGGTCAAATTCTATAGTCAGCAGTAGAAGCAACACACGACTCTGCACGCACCACATCTGCTCATCTACTTCTGCTGCTGACTATACTTGCTGATATATTCTTATAAAAGACCTGGTAAACTAACTATCAAAAGCAAGGCTCGGTATAATCCTGTACAAGCCAGTCACGTTGGTCCGAAGATACAAAGCGCTGAAGTCGATACCAGTCTCCATGAACAGCTCCGCATCAGTCCAGTTCACGTCTTTCAGTTCCTTGGCCAGCTCCACGCGGTAGCGGTCAACGAGCTACAAGAACATGGATTATGAAAAGATTTTAAGCGAAAATTTGAGCGTTTTGACCACTCGGTTAAACGTCATTATCATCCCACTTTTGTTTGTTTGTTACTATGTACTTATATTTGTTGTACTTGTGTTGTTTTTTTTGTTTATGTGTTTGTTTGTTATACTTACTCTTATTGTACAAAAAAGAAATACGAAAAGGTTACAAAGAAAAGTTGTAAGTACAAAGGGGCCGCCGCGGCACTTTCATTAGAACGTTGAAAGAATTTTTATCACTTAGATTTAGCAGTTTTCATTAAAAAAATACCTTGAGCATCGTATCTTTTAATTATACTACCCGAAACGGTAATGACGAAAAACGCTGCAAAAACGCTGAATATTTACCGTACAGACCACAGACCTTATATCGATATAAGGTCTGTGGTACAGATCAATCGCAAGATAATCGCAGATCATCGCAAGAGCTGGCACGAATGGCTTGAATGGGTAAATTAATGTAGGTATCTGTGTGTTGCCTATTTGAATACACTTCATACCTCTACAAATATGAAAATAACATGCATCAGTAATTTGCCGACAAAAACAGGTGGTCTAAGTAAAGTTAAAATTCTTTGACTCAAACTCGACGGAGCTCCGCGGACCTAACCTAACCTATGTTATTTCAACTTTTGGACAGATCAGTTGCTTTTTAGACCACTTGGGTACAGTCAAGTTCATAAACTTGTGAGCCAAAATTCTATCAAATATATCTGAACACGCTTCTAAGCCGTTGACAATAGAATCTGATTTTTGATCAGATTTTTGCTCACAGCCTAGGTCTTATGAGCTCGACTATACTTAAACCAGCTGATTTTTAGACGAATGTTACGAGTTAAGAAATTTAAGTTGATGTAGAATTAGTCTGTTAAAACTAGCTTTAGCCCGCGGCTTCGCCCGCGTGGTATTCGGTTATCACGCGCTGTTCCCTCGGGAACTGTGCATTTTCCGGAATAAAAAGTAGCCTACGTCACTCTCGGGCCCATAAACTATCTCTATGCCAAAAATCACGTTGATCCGTCGCTCCGTTACGGCCTGAAAGGCGGACAAACACACAAACTATGTATGGATTAGTCCATCAGTTACATTTTCAAAAAATATCGGGCACTTATTTTTTATTTTGTCATTTAAACATAAAATTATGACGGTTAAAGTTCCATGTGACGTCACACCTCCGTACACTTTTTACTGTGTGACATCACGGACCCCCACTCCCGAACTTTGACGCGCTTTATCTTTCTAGTTTTTTGTTTGATTTAGGCCGAGGCCGCAGTACAGCTAAATCGCCGCGGTTTTTAACCGCGTGACTTTGTGAACCAAGTAAGTGTAGAGTGAAGTAAGTAACTGTTGTAATGCAAGCGCCCGCACTAGAGGTTTAAAGTTTAATTGTATAAAAAAGTCACGCGGTTAAAAACCGCGGCGGTTTAGCCGTAGTGCGGCCTCGGCCTTACAAAAGAAAAAATACGAGTCCAATATGTTCCTATAATCTAACTGTCATTTTTTTTAATCCAGGAAGATTCACAATGTGGATACACAATCCATCCACGGGAACAAAGCCGCGGGCTTAGGCTAGACATTTATATGCCGTAAATTAAGTGCTAAAATGAGTGAACTATAATATTTAGTTTATTGATAGTCAAAATACCATATACGGGATTTGTCACGCTATTTTTACACAAGTAATATTTACCTCGATCGGACGTTGTTAGTGTTGTGTGTCGGTGTGATAGGGTGACTAATAAAAGTGACCAAGTGCGGGTAGTTCGTGATACGAGTGCCGGTACTATTAGTGATCAAGTGCGGGTAGTTCCAAGAACTCGCGCTGCTAGGCAGACTTGACACCCCACACTTCAGTCTACTCGTGACCACGGCAACTGTAACGTTGCCGAAACGTCGAGGTAAATATTACTTGTGTAAAAATAGCGTGATAAGTCCCGTATATGGTATTTAGTTTATTGACTAAGGCTGGGTTTCAACCAAATATGTTGCGAGGCATGTGTTTTTCATTAACCAATAGGAACGCTTCATTTACCTACCCTCGCACAGCACATCTCTGGTAGAAACGGAGCCTTTAAGCTGAACACAAGCAACAAACACTCACCCCAACAGATGGCTTGCTGAACCTAACGTTATAGCTGTTCACGGTAGTCGGTTCCCAAAAGTAAAATATCTTCCAATCGACATCTACAATCTTGTCAATATCGTGTGTGCAGTTACTTAGGAACTGTTCGCAGCTGGTCCAGTTCTCCATGCTTACATTACGGGGATCGAACTCCGCTGTCGCTGAGGTTATAAATAGTGACAAAATCCACAACATATTAGGTATGTTAATGAAAGGTCCTCTGGAACAATTTTGGCAACTCCTGGAATGACGTATATCGATATGTCGATCGTTCAAAATTAATGTTTCCAACTCAGTTAATGCTAAACAAATCCTAAGTCGATCTTTAGGTGGAGGAACTGCATGAACACACCTTTGTTGCATAGACGTAGCCATCGGCAAGGTCGAGGGTGAGAAAAGTAATTGTTCATAGAAAGGAGGAGTTAGGTATCCGACTGTGTTAGGTGTCCTTTTTAACCCCCGACGCAAAATGAGGGGTGTTATATAAGTTTGTCCACTGTCAACCGGTGTGTCTGTCTGTGGCACCGTAGCTCTTAAACGGGTAGACCGATTTAAATGTGTTTTTTTTTTATTTGAAAGCAGGTTTTCTAGCAATGGTTCTTAGACATGTTTTATCAAAATGGGTTCAGCCGTTTTTGAGATATTGAACTTTGAAGTAACCAATTTGGAGGTTTTCCAACTTTTTGTCGTTTTTAACTGTTTGGTTGGTTTTCACCCGGGACAATCTAATATATCAAATGTAAAAATAATGTTACCAGCATAGAACGTATAGTGCTGCTTTCTGATTTCGGCTTTCGACATAATTGGGATGCACCAAAAAAAATAACCTATAGTTTTTATTTTAGTTTTGGGAAGAATAGGATATTTTAAGATACCATTTTCATCGATTTTGAATTTAGATGAGTATTTAATTTTTTGTAATTTTTTTACGAAATACGCTGGATGACGTCACAGTGAGACAGCCACGTTCCATTGCCTAGAAAAAATCAGGTCGTACATAACATAATCTGTGGCATTACAATGTGACAATAATACAAGCACGGCTTAGGGTCCTAAATGAACCATGACAAATAGTTTTATTTATTTCTCTTCTTTTAGCTTCGATTATTCCTGTGTGTTTAATGGTGTGATAGTAAATAGATATTTTTTATTAAAATCTGATATTTCAATACTTTTATATTTACTTGTAACGTAATAATTTAATAATTTAATTTGTAAAAATACATAGGAAATACTCGTATACATTTCGGACTTTACGATAAATGACAACGGTTTAAAGCCGAGTGGGCATCATGTGATTAAAGTTCTGTCTTTGTTAGTCTTTGCTACTTATTATAAGCAGGACAGCAACATTTCAAACTGACAATTTGCGTTAGAGTGTAGACCTGCTTTAGAACTGCCTTTGTGACGGGACACTGCAGGAGTGAAATGAAGGTCATTACTTTTTCTGTTTATCATATTTTTGGAATCTGATTTCTGAAAACGCTTCACAAAGCCTATTTCTCCAAACGGTTTTCGATTTATTATACGTTGTCAAAAATTGGGACATCCCAATTGCAAATAGGTAATCGATAAAACATAAATGTATATTGAGCGGCAAAAAAATCTTGCCCTCAAATGTATGCAGTAATAGATAATTTTGTATGTAGAGTGGGCCAAATATTGTACCGCTGAGTATATTTTATGGAAACAAAAATAAAATTAAAGCATTCAATATTCTACTTTCCATAAGCATTCAGCTTAGGATCAAATTGAAACTTAAATATTTATCAATATCTACAAAAAGTCGAAATATCTCCTAAAGGATGGCATTTTCATTAGACCCATTTTACCTTTTTTAGAATTTCCTAAGTGTTACGAGTTACGAATCCGTTCATATCTTAACATGTTGTACATAAACGAGTAGCATAGGTCAAGGTAAATCATGTGCCAGCCATGGCACACCTACAAAAACTGTTCAGTGATTAACGATTGTGGCACGTCAGACATCACTATTTATAAGATGTAAAAAACAGGTAACACAATGTGCTATGAAACGTCATTTTAGTATCTTGGTTGAAAAACATACTCGAATCCCCTGTTTCACCATACATTGATTTAATGTGATGCCATCTCTATTTGTTTTGTTCGAATAGACGGAGACGGCATCACATCATTTTGTGTGGTGAAACAGCCCCTAAGTAAGTACATAATGTTAATCGGATTTGCGCTGTCATCGTGCATCTACCATTACCTCTCATATTTAAAAAAAAACAACAACAAATGTTAATCGATTTCTCCAGTAAACTGTGGATCGTATTTCAAAATATATATATTTTTTTATAAGTATATGTACTTTTCAGATAGTCTCATTGCCATAACATCAAGATCTGATGATGGAATTTTGGAGAACGACGGAACTCTTTAATATTAGGCACACATGGGCCACGCTATATGTATGTATAGTGCTTTGGATTTATAGTAACTAGTGCTCTTGGAAATCAACATTTGATGAAGTGGAAATGATGAAGAAGACCGCAGATGGCCACTGGAACAGCTCAATAACAAGTACTGGAAGGTCGGGGTACTTTGGCCCATTACATTTGGCCTATATAAAAACCACATAAAAACGTGGTCGATCAATTGACACCAACTACATACCTACCTACTCATAACCACAAAAAAACAACCAAGAACAAAAATTTCAACCGGAATGACGGATACCTAACCTATACCTTCCGCCGCCTAACTTTGCCTAAAAGTTCATTGCCCCAACTAGTACCACAAAAACTATAAAGGTATAATTCCAATAATTGAATAGGCACTATACCGTTAAGCGATTCGAACACAATCCGGGAGTAACGTAAAGCGCCGCATAAAAAATGTAACTCAAAAATGCGTCAAAACTGAGTATTAAGTAATGAACTTTTAGGCAGATTTATATGGCGCGTGGTATATAAGCTTTCATCTTCATGGATCCCCACTAATATTTTAAATGCGAAAGTTTGTGTGCACGCGCTTGTGTGTGTGTGTGTGTGTGTGTGTTTGTAACTCCTTCACGCTAAAACGGCTTTACGGATTTGGATGAAATTTGGTACGTAGATAGCTGGACATCAGAAATAACACATAGGCTACTTTTTCTATCGATATTCTCACGGGATCGAGAGGAAATCTTCAAATCTAATCCGCTAGATTTAGAGTCATGAAATTCGGCACGATTTATATTGCGCTGTCAATAAAGATCACAATGTAATTTTTGGGAATTCCTACGGTAATTTTGAAAAATTCAGGAATTTTAAATTTACTGCTGGATCTTATGATTTACTCGTGAGAAACTGCGCGGGTAAACAGTAGTCCCATAATAAATAAATGTCAGCGTCGGGATCAATGTTTGTAGAGACTGTCGGAAACTGTCAGTGTCGTGTGCCGGTGTGATGGAGTGACGATAAAAAATCTCGACCACGCTCGGGTAAAGTCTGGTCGCAGAGCAGGAAGAATTACCTACAATGACCTTTCACTATGTTTGACTGTTGCTTTATTTGCCGTCGCGCTCGCACAGATGAATTTATACGAATGCGACGTCAAATATTCACCCGCGAGTGACAGAGACAAGTAGTGGAGGTCATTGCGCGAAATTCCTCGTGTTCCGCGACCGTACTTTAGTTCTAGATAAAATGGGTGCCGGTACTAAATGTAATCAATGGGTAGTTCGAAGAATTTGAGCTGCTAAGCAAACGTACCCTACGCTTTAGTCTACTCGTGACCACGGCCACTGCAATGTGGCTGAAACGTCAAGGCAATTATTAGTATTATTACTCCTTGTTAACGTTGATAAGTCCCGGGTGTGGTAATAATTAAATAGTACTCGTAAGTAAGTATTTCACTAATTCGATTACTTTGCTACAGTTGCTAAGAAATTTATGCTCATCACAACACATAAATAGTGAGGTGAAATTGATAGTGAAGCACTAGGACTCCTTAACAGCTAACGTCCTATCGGGAAAAGAAACATTCTGTAAAATATGACGAACATTAAGCTACTCTAAATTAGTTTAGTTATTAATTGCAAACCAACACACTATAAAACGATGAATATTTTATAAAAACAAATGAACCAACTCCAAAAATCAAGTAATTAACTTTACAATATTAATCGTAACTTTTTCCAATGTTCTTTGGATGAACTGAGTAGTTTCACTGACACAGAGTAGATGTCTTTATACTACAGGAATTAGTAGGTAACTCGTGAATATTTACAAATTTATAACATTGTTTGTATTGAGACAGGAGATAAATTAAACACGGATATCGTGAAATATTTATTAGCAAAACACAGCGGCGAAATGTCAACATTGGTTGTTATGAAATATTTACACTTTGGTAACAATATGTACGTATAGTGGTGGTACAATGGTGTTTATAAGACAGATAATGGATTCTTATGTATATTATAATGTATAAGCTTATGTAAGTATACATGAAGACCATTATTTTAATCTAATATGTGTATCATATTATATTTTTTGTCGAGGGACTAAAATAAACCAGTTAGGCACCCGAGCTTTAGCGAGGGTGTCTATTGGTCCGAGGGTTCATATTGACTTTTAGTCTCGAGGTGAAAACTCTATTTTTCACTTCGGTTGCGAGAAAAAAATTGTATTAATCGTTTATGATTTACGCTCTACAACATTTTAATAGTTTTTACGGTAAGTATTTTTTAACAAAATCGCATCGGCGAAATGGTCCATACACAAACTGGAATAAATAGAATGGCGCCACCTTCTATGCGGAAAAAGCATAGAACTAAGACCACGTAGACTAAGAACGTAAAATTTTCGTTATGAAAATGCTCCACACACAATCTTATTTTATGTCACAAACTAAGCAAGTACTGGCTGTTTGAGTTTACCCAAGTCACTCGAAGTAAATTAAAAAAATAATTACTTTCACTCTCTAGGGACTAAAGTACTTACTTTACTCCTGCCCATAAGGCAGTTCAGAAAGCAAGTTAAATACAACCTGTTCAAAGGTTAACTGAACGAGATCCCTCTAAGGGATAAGTTCGCCTTTGTACATCTTATTATCCTGTATTCTGTTATTTTCATGTGTTTTTATGTACAATTAAGAGTTTTACAATACAATACAATACAAATACGACCTTTTCTGACAAAATACGATGGTAAAGCATTTATTCACTATATCTTATGTACAGTCGAGTTCGTAAACTTGTGAGGAAAAATTTGATCAAAAATATCTGAACACGCTTCTACGCTTTTAACAATAGAGTCGTGTTCAGATATTTTTGATCAAATTTTTGCTCACAAGTTTATGAACTCGACTGTACATTGTTAAATTCATTATTCAATGTCGTAAGATTTAAAGTATACTTATGACAAAGCAACTTTATATCACTAGATAACCTTTCTTTACAAAAAAACTAATGGGGCTAGGTATATTAAATAGCTACTGTAAACCTTGACTGGATCCCCTTAAATAATACCAGGGCTCAATATCTCAGAGTATAATTGTCCAATAATATATGGAAACTTTATTTATAAAATACATAAAACTAAAACTGAAAACTAGACTAAAACTACAAATTAAAAATGCCGTTAAGATTTTCTCCACAGGTATTGACGCCAAGGTACTGGCCGCATTACCTCTCTGAACTATTAATAATATTGTTTTGTTTATTTTTTCGTTCAATTTACGAGACAAAATATTAATATACTCAGCGGCCCAAATTTGGCCCACCCTTTATACAAAATGAGGGTTATCGCGAATGAATTCGCCACTAGAGGCGCTAGTGTAGCGTGAGGTTTCCGAAATGTCAAATCTCATAGTTTTTGGGTGAGCTACGCGGGTTTATTTATAATTAGAATTTTTTGTGAATATTTTGCATTACCTGAAATTAATTATGGCAAATATGCGTTACGGGGCAATGAATGTCTGTGTTTTGAGACAGTTTTGTCTTTTGGAAACTTTTGTCCTCCCTTTTTTTCCGAACAAAACGAGACTAAGCAACACTGTGGTTGCTGGATATTTTTATGGTACGGTTTTAAGGTGTTTTAAATATGATTTTAACCTAAACTTTGTTTTAAGGCCCGTAATAACAGACTCTGAAAGCCACACTTAAAAACCTCACGCAACAGTGCGCCATCTAGTGAGACAAAAAACGATAGCCCTCATTACCGATTCTATTTTATTTGAGAGCCAGATTTTTTGCCGCTCAGTATATTACGAGTATAAGACATTATTCTCTGAGAAACGGGACCCAGCAGTCTCTTCTCTACTCAGCAGGGCTACTACGAAACTCGAGACTCGAAGTTCGTGTCGTATTGTCCCTCTCGCTCTCGTATTAAATAGTATAAGTGTCAGAGGGACCGCACGACACGAACTGCGAGTTTCGAGTTTCGTAGTAGCCCTGCTGTTCTTTTATATCAAAATGAATAATGCTTATCCAAAACTGTAGGTATTAAATCTCATAATCTTTTTTATAATGTTCAGTAAACTTTTGCTGATGTTCGATGCAAGATGGTTTCCCGTAAGGGTAAGGCACTTGTAAAGATGCTGCATGATAGAATTCTTTATATGGCGGTATCACATCCGCCTTGACGGAGAGGGTAGTCACTGCAGTGATGCAGTCCATTACTACCAGGAACGGTTGTAAGTTGATGTTCATAATCCTCATTTGGAACTTGAGAAGGGGCACGCTCTTTTTCGGTATCAAGACATCTGGAATCAATTTTTATGACTTGTACTGTCAGCAACAAAAATATACATACATTTAAGTGCCAATAATATGTACACAGGATTTTATTGCTTGAACATTAAGGTTGTGTATACATATATGTTTTGCACTTTGGCTGTATTCATATCTTTGTTGCTGACTGTACTCGCCGGCTATTTACATAAATAAATGTATGCAAATTTAATAAGGCTGCGTTTCCACCAGAATGGAGGAGGAATTTGTTTGTCATGAACCAATAGTAACACTTTATTTCCGATTTGTATGAATAATACGAATGTTGGGTCTTGGATGTTTAGGTATTTTTATCCATATATAAGTATGTTTATCTATTAGCTAGTACCTATAATACCTACAAGTTTTGCTTAGTTTGGACTAGGTCAATTGGTATCAATCGTTCCATGATCTTATTTATTTATTTTCTTTTATTTACCTATACGAGTATAGCGCGCGCAGCTCTAGTGGAAACAGCTCGCCAGAGCGAGGATAGGTTAATGATAGGTTTCTATCGGTTTATGACGAACACATTTCTCGCAATGCATCCTCGCACAGATCTGGTGGAAACGCAACTTAATGAGGTTAGTTTTATGTACCTACGAGTATACCTACAGTGAAATTTGGTTAAGTAAATGTGACGTCAATAAGTGAAAACCTCAGCTGTGACTCGTACGGAGGTTCTTACTCTTTGACATTGAAAACTTCTACACATTAGTGAGTGAGACCAAGAAAGCTTTTTGATTGAGATTCATCATCACCATCTCTATTCAATAACTGAAAACGAGAAAGTAGTTTGCTCAGAATCGAGAATTGAATCGATTAACACCCATCGAGTTCACAAACACAATCTATCTTGTTATATCTGTTCTTAAGCCCCTTTTTAGGGTTCCGGAGCCAAAATTGCAAAAATAGAGCCCTTATAGTTTCGCCATGTCTGTCTGTCCGTCCGCGGCTTTGCTCAGGGACTATCAATGCTAGAAAGCTGTAATTTTGCAATATATATATATATATATGTAAACTAAGCCGACAAAATGGTACAATAAAAATTAAAAAAAAAAATCTAGGGTACCTCCCATAGACGCAAAGTGAGGGTGATTTTTTTATCTGATCCAACCCCATAGTGTGGGATATCGTTGGATAGGTCGTTAAAACCATTAGGGGTTTGCTAAGACGATTTTTCGATTCAGTGATTTATTTGCGAAATATTCAACTTTAAATTGCAAATTTTCATTAAAATCGAGCGTCCCTTCCCCCCCTCTACAATCTAAACCGGTGGATGGAAAAAATTGAAAAAAATCAGGATGGTAGTAAGTATATCAAACTTTCAAGGAAAACTATAACGGCTAAGTTTGCTTGAGAATAATTAGTAGTTTAAGAGTGAATAGCAGCCTAAAGTATAAAATATACCTAATCTATGGAAGATTCCGTATAAAATACGAAATCCTTAGAAAAATATTACTTATTTTTTTTCGAAATGGCTACGGAACCCTATTTCGGGCGTGTCCGACACACTCTTGGCCGGTTTTTTATTGTTCCCATACGCCGCCGGTTTTTTATTGTTGCATACGCCGATTAAATCCCTACTATATAATATTATAAATGCGAAAGTAACTCTGTCTGTCTGTCTGTCGGTCTGTCTGTTACGCTTTCACGTCGAAACCACTGAACCGATTTTGATGAAATTTGGTATATAGGAAGCTTGAACCCCAAGGATCAACATAGGATACCTTTTATTCCGGTAAAGGGCGCCACCGCGCGATAACCTAGATCCGCGCAGATGAAGTCGCGGGCATAAGCTAGTGTTTTATAAAGAAAAGTAATGAAATCAACTGGCTTAAAATGAATAGTTATTTGTGTCACAAGACAAGGGAGCAAAATGGTGTATTTACGGCGAGGGCGTACATTGAATCCAGAATGTAGCGCAGGATTCTGCAATAGAATCCTGAGCGTAATGAGGGATTCAAGTGTTAACGCCCAAGATGAAAATATTTTGCTCATACAACTTTTCACATTGAGCATTAAGAAACATGAAAAAAATTATTCTAGATATTATTAAAGAAGTTGTTCTTTAAGCATAGAAAATGGCATAGCTTTACAATTATCAATTTCTAAAAATGGCATTTGCAATAAAACACTTTGAAAAGCCTTGAACAGAAAAGTTGCACTTTGCTCCCTCTCGTCAGGGAGGAAAAGATACTTTTCTGAAAGAGAGGTGTGAAAAACATATTTTTGGGGTGTCTGAGGTTTTCAGTTATTTAATTAACACATTTGTATGTAACACTGCAGAGCACAGGCCACTCGGTCCTGATCGCGTTTCCAGAATCATTAAAATCGAAGTAAAAATGCCTTTATTCAGTTCACGCTATAACAAGCACTTATGAATCTCAAAAAAAAATTACCACCGGTTTAGGAAATCCTGTTGGTGGGTAGTTCGACTAGCGTTTCAACCGTTATCAGTTTCCTGTCGCTTATACTGTAGAAATGAGTCGGGTGCAATGAAAGGATTTTATTATAGTGATATGCTGTGCATAGCGGTAGGTACCTACATTTGAAATTCTTTCAAATGTCTTGCTTACGGTCTCCCATTTCCTCAATATATGCGGCAGGAAACTGATAGCGGTTGAAACACTTGTAGCACGTGAGACACAGTGTACATTTTTCACATTATCTCTGTGACAGTTCAAGATAAAGGGCTGAAAGTTGGAGTGATTACTAGTTATGAGGCGACAAACAATTGACATTCACCAATTCAACTATTCCTCACAGGGGCCACATGACCTTCCTTAGCCTGCTAAACCCTTTGTACTTTAATGTGTCGATTAAATCTGAGTAATTAGATGTACGGTTTCCCAACTAATACACGTGTATGATTTTTTTACCCAAAATGTATAGGTGTAAGCGTACCCGTACGGTAAGAAATAAGGTACGTTTACACGGTACCCCTTTACGGCCGAGAAAAAACTGTGTTTCCGTTTTTTTTTCTAAAATCAATTAATTGTGGTTTGCGAAAAGATGATTCACGCGCGTTCAGGATAGTATCGAGAAGGCCGGAAAGGGTCCCGCCATTCTGAATCTCACTGTAGAACTACCCTGTTATAGAACCCGGCAAGAAACTCGACGAGTCGTCCAGAGTAATGCTACTTACTGGCATCTCTTCGTACATTGGGTACTCCGAGCATCCTGCCAGCAGGACCCTGGTCTGGGAACAGCATCATCTGGTGGTCCCTGCTCCCCATGGTCATCAACAATAGGGCAGCCTCCCATGGCGGCTCCGTCTCCAGGTATTCGTGCATGTCAGACCAAAGGCGTTGAGTGGCCTGCAAACAAGTATAAAATATTATGGGACCTAACCCAAACCCTAGTCTCAACCTAGTCCCAAACTAAGCAAAGCAATGGATACTAGGCAACGGCTAAACATACTTATATAGATAACTAAATAGAAATTAAACATCCAAGACCCGAGAACAAAGTCATTCGTATTATTCGTTCACGTATCTGGCCCGACCGGGAATCGAACCTGGGACCTCAAGCTTCATAGTCAGGTTCTCTAACTACTTGGCTATCAAGTCGTCAGCAAACGGAATTGAATAATAATCAGCTAATCAGGTTTAGTTAAGGGGCTGTTTCACCATCCATTGATTAGTGTTCGCAGGTGGTAGGACCTTGTGCAAGGTCCGCCCGGATTGCTACCACTACCACCATCTTGCTCGCTAATCCTGCCGTGAAACAGCAGTGCTTGCACTGTTGTGTTTCGGCGTGGAGAGTAAGACAGCCGGTGAAATTACTGGCACTTGAGGTATCCCATCTTAGGCCTCTAGGTTGGCAACGCATCTGCAATCCCCTGGTGTTGCAGGTGTCTATGGGCGGTGGTGATCTCTTATCATCAGGAGACCCATTTGCTCGTTTGCCATCCAGTTGAAAAAAAAATTGTTAACTGACGGTTAAATGTGATGCCGTCTCCGTCCATTCGCATAAAACAAATAGAGACGGCATCACATTTAACCGTCAGTTAACACTAATCAATAGATGGTGAAACAGCCCCTAAATCTTTATTTCATTTAATATCTGCAACGATGTACAACGTTGTAGGATTTCAAGAGTACTTAATGCGTAGTAATCCAACATATAGCAATTATAAAAAGTGGCTCTTGACTGTTGGCCTCGTGGAGGCTCAGAGTTAGGCAACGAGCTATGGAGCGAACTATACTTGGAGTTTCTTTGCGCGATAGAATCCGGAATAGGGAAATTCGTCGAAAAACTAGTCCGAGATTGCTGGAAAAATATGCAAGTTGAAGTGGCAATGGGCGGGCCACCATCGCCCGAAGGACATATAACCGTTGGGGAAAAAAAGTCCTTAAATGGTGACCACAAACAGCAAGACGAAGCATTGGCTGTCCTCCCACTAGTTGGACTGACGACATAAGTCCCACTGCTGGGCAGGCCTCCTCTCAGAATACGAGGGCTTGGGCCGTAGTTCCCACGCGGGCTTAGCGCGGATTGGGAACTTCAAACACACCATTGAATTGCTTCGCAGGTTTGTGCAGGTTTCCTCACGATGTTTTCTTTCATCGTTAAGCCCGTGGTAAATTTCAAATGTAATTTCGCACATGAATTTTGACAAACTCAGAGGTGCGAGCTGCCATGGTAACAGGAATCGTGCAAGTAAACTGTTGTCGTTGTATATTTCAAAAATTGCACGGGCATAATATAGGTACAACAGTTCAATGAGGGCTATCGCGTTTGAATTCGCCGCTAGAGGCGCTAGTGTAGCGTGAGGTCTCCGAAATGTCAAATCTCATAGTTTTTGGGTGAGCTACGCGGGTTTATTTAGAATTAGAATAATTTTGTTAATATTTTGCATTACCTGAAATTAATTATGGCAATTATGCGTTACGGGGCAATGAATGTGTGTTTGGAGGCAGTTTTGTCTTTCGGAAACTTTTGTCCTCCCTTTTTTCCGAACAAAACGGGACTACGCAACACTGTGGTTGCTCGATATTTTTATGGTACGGTTTTAAGGTGTATTAAATATGATTTGAATCTAAACTTTTTTTTCACGCCCGTAACAACAGACTTTGAAAGCCACACTTAAAACCTCACGCAACAGTGGCGCCATCTAGAAAGACAAAAAACGATAGCCCTCATTAAGATGGCATTAAGCTATATATTTGTAATGCGGACGAAGCCGCGGGTTAAGGCTATTAAAAAATAATTAAAAAAACTGAGACTATAATCTGACATACCGCAACCGTTGCCCATTCAAACGTCATATCCACGCACCGATCCCTCATCTCTATGTTCCAAGTATAGTATATCCGCCACCTCTTTCCTTCTACGAGGTGGTTGGGTCTAAAATACGAATCCTTTGCAAACAAATCGCAAATTTGTTCGAAGCGTGGTATACTGTCTTCCAGGTCCGGAATATCTTCCGATGACACTGCGCACGCACAAATTATTAAAGCAGCTAACTGTATCCCTAAATCCATTGTGACTGGCGATACGGAAGAGAATCCTTTCTTTATATTTACGGGCGGCGCCACGGCACAGCGGATGTTTAAGTCTTTTGTATTCGATTTTTCACACGCTCGTACATCATCAGTAGTTGTAGCTGATTACACATTGCCATAACGCCTATAATTTTTTCTCAGAACGTATATATCTAAGAATATGGGTTTCTTCAAATAACAACTAGCCGTTACCCGCGACTCCGTCCGCATAGAATTTGGTTATTGCTACCCCGCGGGAACTATGTAATTTTCCGGGTTAAAAACTATCGTATGTCTTTCCCCGGGACTCAAACTACCTGTTTACCGAATTTCATCTAAATCGGTTTAATGGTTTAGGCGAACAAACAATAGTAGATTGATAACCAAGGGTGGAAAGTGACCCATTTCACCCGAGACGCCAATAGTTCGAGGGCAAATGGGTAATTTCACCCGAGTTAGACACTCTACTTTTCATTTCGACTATGAGGAAAGTAAAATACCACAAAAAAATAGAATAATAATAAATTGAATTTACTTATATCCAACCTCCAACTGTACCTTTTCGACCTGGCCACTTGCCACGGCCGACTATAAAAAAAAAACGAGTTGGTCACGACCAAGGAGCTTATATACAAAACTGGAGGTTGAACGCCGAACGAGGAAGTTTGACCTTTATTACTTATTTATATAATTCCATCTCTTTCTTTCACATTTCACGAATGACTTCCATCTCTTTCTTAACCTAACTAAAGAAAGAGATGGAATATGTTCGTGATGATCAAATCAAATTTCTTGTTTCATGATCGGCATTCAACCTCCAGTGTTGTATATAAGCTCCTTGGTCATGACGTGTATCTAGATGGCCATGACGAAACGTGAAAAAAAAAGTGTCATTGACGTAACTCAATTATCTTCGACTCCGTGGCTATCGAAAAATTAAAAAAAAATACTTTCCACCCTAGAAATGAAAACGCAATTTTCCACCCGGCTATCTACCCATGAAAATTAAACTTTCCGAACAGGAGAGATGAAAATAAATAAACTTACAAACTTTCGCATTTATAATAGTAGGTATTTAGTGGGAAGTAATTGGCTGGTTTCCTCGGTTAAAAAATATTATTCTACTAGCCGTTACCCGCGGGTGCCGGGTGGCTCTAATGAGCTGTGGCCTTAACTGGCTATATCTTCATATTTTTTTGTTTAATTGCCAAAAGAAAAAAAAACAGCCAAGTGCGAGTCAGACTCGGGCATTTTATAAGCTTCATACTTTTGATTGGTATTAAGATTATTTCGTGAAATTCATAAGTACTATGAAATAAATAAAAAACATTCAAACTCTTAAGCGATAAGCCGCCTATTGCTTACCTTGATTTTTTTCCTCTGTGTATCTGTTTTCTCTATCGGCGCTTACTATTTCTGGTGTACAATAAAGAGTCTTTGTATTGTACTTATCGCATTTTTTTATTATAGTTTGGACAGGATTTTTTTAGTCAACCCACTTGCAATATATTTATTAACATATTTAATTTAATAAATTTAAATACTTTCACCCATTAACCAGTTCGGTGAAGGTCGTTTTATACTCGGATCTTAGACTATAAATGTAGGCTAAAAATGGTCAAAATTGGTGTGACGTAATTTATGGACGGCCCATAATTGTATGTAGTTCCATTTGTACCTAATCAAAACAAAAGACCATCAGTCTGGCCAAAGATGAAAAACAAGTGAAACCCGATTTAAGGTCGCGTGTACTGGCTTGGCGGTGCCGATGGGCGTGCCGGCCACCGATGCGTATCTTCGAATAGGTGGAATTGGTAGGCGGAATATTATTACGGTGCAGTGACAGTGTAAGACTAACGACCCACCGCCCCGCAATTAAAATAGGCCCGATAAAAAAAAAGGAACGCTGGCTGCACGGAAGCCTAGATTTTTTGTACATTTATCTGCGTAATATCTAAAGAAAGAAAGAAAGATGATATATTTATTTGGGCACATTAAGTTAAGACATACAAAAAACAAACAAAGCAAAAGTGGAAATAGCAAAATGGACACAAAAAGGGAATCTGGCTGAGCACGATGTCACAAATTGCTTCGCAACGCTGATATTCTGCCAGAACCTAAACTTAACCTAACTTATCAACAATGCGGGACGGAAAAGGATCGGAATATAGAACTTAAACACACCCCAAATAAATGTAAAACTGGTGAAAACGAATTGACAAAAACACAACTAAAAATAAACAGATACAAACATCATCATGCATTTACCACAACAGACACACAAAATATCTGCCACAGCGCGAAGCGTGCAAAAATATCTGACACGTCCAGGGCCCCAGAAACAGGGTCGTAACAGATATATTTACGCAGTGTGGGGTTTTTTAAGATTGTTAGGTACTGACATAGGACAGCTATAGATGTGCAAGTTGCGGAAAGTTTCCAAAAAGATGGAAAAGTTCTCGACAATTTCTGGAAATTTTGCACAAGAAATGTAGGAAATTTAAATTAAAGAAACGGTAAGTTTCAACCCCCATACAAATTCCTATATGAAAAATTCCGCAATTTTGGAAAGTTTCCTTTGGCACATCAATAGGACATACATAAATAATTAAGTACAAATCACACAAACCCGTCTATCACCATCATCCCACTACCTGACGCGTTTCGAGCTCAACCAGAGCTCATTTTCAGAGCAACAGAACCGTTCACCGTGCTACTACCAGATGTTAGACTAATAAACATTTTAAAACAAAACAAACATTTTAATTTGTCACTATAAGTCGCCAAGTACCACTTTCTTGTGCACACGCCAAAATGTAACCGATAAAAAACAGACACATAACGTGATGATAAAACGAAAAGTATACGTCAAGTCAAAACTATTTATGGCCTAAGAGTTTTTATTGGGAATTATGTAGAGCTTACATAACAAAATCTTCATAAAACCACCACATACCGCAACCTACATCCACAGAATAAAACATTACAGCAGCCATTTACTATATGCACAGAGCAACCACAAGCAATGGCATATAAATTATATCATAGAGCAATTCAAGTGTAGAGGCGGAACCTCCTGATTTATGTTACTAATTAAATACCGACGGCTGGCGAGGCGATTTCTAGCAGGTCAACTTTTTAATTATTTATTTCCTATCGACACCGTATCTTTGAATCAGTTGATCTAACGTTAAAATAGCACCAATTTTAGTCGTAAAATAAGCGACGTTCATTTGAATTCGTATCTTTTATTAGATTCGGTCTACTCGTAGTCAGTTACATGCTAACTGTTGCCCGCGACTCCGTCCGTGTAGAATTTGTTTATCGGTATCCCGCGGGAACTATGCAATTTTCCGGGACAAAATCTATCCTATGTCCTCCTATTTCCTTCCCGGGGCTATCTGTATACTGAACTTCATCAAAATCGGTTCAGCGGTTTAGACGTGAAAAGGTAACAAACAAACAAACAGACATCTACAAATTTCGCATTTGACGAGTGTCTTTTGAAAAGGGCTTATTTACACTTTAAACTTTTTTTGAGAAATCGCGGAAAACTAAATTCACATGACATAAATGCTTATATTGCTTTATCTACCTAAATATTTACGTAAATTAGCATACATTTTCAGAGTTAAGCTCTTTTGATGCGAACTTTTGGAATTAAGCCGTTTTGTTGTGGCAAAACTATTTCGTTAGGATCTAATTAAGCCGATTTCGAATAACTTATACCTGTTTCTTCCTTACCCTTCATCCGATTATAAGAATATTATATTGCTTTTGAATGGATTCGATTTAAATAGCGATCATTGTTAAATCTAAAAGCGATTTTGGTGTCATAATCATAATAAAAAAAATCTTTAAATTCTTCCAATGAAAAACACGTTTCTAATGTTTTTTTTCCTTTACCCGTTTATTTTTTGGATAATTCAACGTAGATAATAAGTGTACATTATAAGGAAGAGTTAGGCCCTTTTGATCCGAACCTTGATATTTTGAACCTTTTTTAAAAGACAACTAACTATGGACATTTTAGAACCTTAACCTCAAAGAATTTTTGTATTTTTCTGTTTTTAACAGAACTAGGTATATTTTTAGTTAAGAGGATCGCTGGCGGCGGATGGATGCGAGGGGCTGAAGACAGAGTGTTGTGGCGCGCCATGGAAGAGGCCTATGTCCAGCAGTGGACTGCTGTAGGCTGATGATGATGATGATGATATTTTTAGTTAAAAAAGAGAAAAATCGAAATAAGCCCTTTTGAACAGACACTACTCATTTATTGGACAGTTATCATCATCATCTTTATCATGTCAGCCGAAAGACGTCCACTGCTGGACATAGGCCTCCCCCAAGGCTCTCCGCTCAGACCCGGCCATGTGCTTTCCGCATCCACCGCGCTCCCGCGATCTTACCAGGTCGTCGCTCCATCTTGTTGAAGTCCTACCGACAGCTTGTCTCCCGGTCCGCGGAAGCCATGATTAACACTACAGAATAATATACACTAAAAAATTTATTGACCCTTATAATATAGTGAGATTTAAGTTAAATTTCAACTCTCATGTTTTGCAACATTACGTATCTACTTAATTAATTATTATAATTGTTAAAAATCACTTAACTGTTCCGTGCCTACTAACGTGCGACATATATTTAGTGTCCGATCGAAGCTGCGGCTTAGCTTAATAGACTGTTAGCGCTAGGAAACTGTAATTTTGTACATATGAATTAACCGCGCCCAATTTTTTTTTTTGTTTACTCCTATACATTAGGTGGGGATGATTTTTTTCCTTTTCCTATAACTATAGTGAGATTTAGGGATCCGTTTGCAAAATATTAAGCTTTCGATCATAATTACTAACAAATTCAAACTACTGACGCCTTTATAATATTTTTATAATTACTTCGACGTTCTCTACTAGTGACCAATGCGGCCAAAACGTCGTAGTAAATTTAGCCATATACAAAACGCGTGAGCCCCGGCTATGTAATTTTTAATTAGCCTACAATAAATTAAATTCTTCCAGTTATTTAAGTAATTTTTTTTTTCCAGGCGCTTGAGTTAAAAAAACCCTGAAATCCGGAATTTTGTAAACAATAGCTTTTGTGAGCATTCTCTTCTAATACAACGGCTGCAACCCTCAGCGTAACAGGGCTGTCACTCGCAGAGCACCGCCAACACTCGCCAGGGCTGTGGCAAACTTATAATTCAATCCTGATTGTAAAACTCTTGTAACATGTGTAATTGTAAATTGTTTGTTTCAATCAAATACAAGGGCTGAAAGTTTTAAATTAGAACGAAGGTTCATTTCCGCATTGTAAAGTTTAGACAGATAGACATGTTGCATTATATAATTTGTCTGGTTAAATAGTAACGTTTCGACCTACGAGTACTTTGTGTTATTGGATTACCAATTTGCCTATCCCTACTTACTTATATTATAAATGCGAAAGTAACTGTCTCTGTCTGTTACCTCTTCACGCTTAACCAACAAAATCGATCTAGATGAAATTTTATATGGAGATAGTTTGAGACCCTAGGATGACCGCGAGTTAAAACTCGGAGTTTAATCCTACTAATATTGTAAAGTCTCTCTCTCTCTCTCTCTCTCTCTCTCACACACACACACACACTCTCACTCTCTCTCTCTCTCTCTCTCTCTCTCTCTCTCTCTCTCTCTCTGTGTGTGTGTGTGTGTTTCTACGTGACGCTGAAAAATCTGGAGAGATTTGGATGAAATTTAGTATTATTGGGTCTATCCCGGAAAACATATAAGTATATAGGCTAAATTATCTTGATATTCCACTACAATTTTGCATCGGTATTCACCATACAACTTAAAGAAGACCACGGTGTAATTTTAGAGAGTTAAGGCAGTTTAGTAGGATTCTCGAACTTGCTTTCGACTGCCAGGCCTAACAGTTAGTTTACGCGACGTTTTACACATGGCACGACACGCCGCGGGTATATTTAATTCATTATAGGGTTTATTCGTATTTATTTACCACCTTATCAATTTGATCTGTTCGGAACCAGGGCCGGATAGACCAGTAGTTAGAGAACCTGACTACGAAGCTTGAGGTCCCGGGTTCAATCCCTGGTTGGGGTAGATATTTGTTCTCGAGTCTTGGTTGTTTAATATGTATTTACGTATGTATATGTATATTTAAGTATGTTTATTCGTTGTTTAGAACCCACAACATAACACAAGCGATGCAGTTCAATTGGTGTCAAAGGGTCCGTGTTGCTTATTTTATTTTTAAGTTTTTTTTTCTATTGGCAACCCTAAACCGGTTCAAAGCAGTTGGTCCGTAAATTCATCGAGAGTTTCTGAGAATTGATATAAATTGATGGATCCAGGATTAATTGATCGGGAAAAGTAAGTGACCGGCAGTCCTTTAACCAACAATGGGTTGTGCGTATATTTTCAGGAAAGTGCGTGAAGGTTTGTGATACCTGCTCGTTTTTTTGACACATTTACATATTATTATAGGAACCTCCTATATATTATATAGGAACTAAGCCTTCTGTGGCCACTGTAGTCACTGATGTCCATATACATACCTACGTATAGGTCGATTCACAAGAGCTGGCACGAATTAATTGAATTGTATGTTACCTATTTGAAATACACTTCGCACAGTATGCAAATAACATACATAAGTCATTTTGCAAATGATACATAAGTCATTTACCTCGTGTAAATCGACCTGTTAATACCGGAAGAACCTCGGATGCGGTAACAACCACACAGGTGTAATTAGAAGACCAAAATGTTGTTGTGGTAACCTCACGATTTGGGTGCCCATTCTGCTTCGTCGTATCGACTATCTCAGGGTCCTGGCTCCAGGTGGAAAAATAGCCCTAGAAACCTAGAACATTGCAATTTGCAACACTGAAAAAAAGGTTACGTTGGATTTACCAGATTCCGTGTAATGTGCCTAAGTCGACGATTGATTTTGGTCCTATCCCGAACTTTGGTTGATCTTACTAATTAACATTCATTTTAGTAACATCAATTAAATTATTGTGATTGTTTTGTATTTTAAATGATGAGCCACCATGGAACCTTTTCAAAGGAAAAGCCATTACTACTTTCATTGTTAACTAATACGATGTCACTATGACGTTTACTGTGAAAACGTACCATCGTGGCTCATGAATTAAAGTCCTTGACCGTACCATAAATCTGGTAGCAACTATATTTAAAACTCAACCTTTTTAGTCTCGCAAGTTCAATTACTTACGACTTTATCATATTTTCTTTCTTTCCAAATTAAGTAACTCTAACAAACCTTTTATTTTTAGTGAACCAAGACGACTAAGATCAAGAACGAGGCTTTTTATCAACTAGTAATATCTTTACTACCAGTAGGTACTTCTTGCTTTAATTAAATCGTATTTTCTCGAATTCTTTTTTTATTTTTTTATTTAACTGGATGGAAAACGAGCAAATGGGTCTCCTGATGGTAAGAGATCACCACCGCCCATAAACATCTGCAACACCAGGGGTACTGCAGACGCGTTGCCAACCTAGAGGCCTAAGATGGGATACCTCACGTGCCAGTAATATCACTTATTCACAAACTTTTCAAATAGGTCGAATTTCAGCTTACACCGGCTCACATCACATGCCTATTTTCTTTAAACTCAAACAAGTATTTCCACAGCAGAAATTCCGCTGAATTCTCGATATCCAAACTTATTCCCGCAATCCAAGTAAATAAGCAACGCGTTAGAGAGATATCACTTTCACGACTTTTCCTTTCACTATTCCAAATAAGTTGGGAAAACATTTTCGCTGGCGTACTCGTAGTCCCGTCCCCTATAATCCTCTACCTGCAAAGATATACCGTACTTACCCCGTGCAGCCACTATTACCTATACCTACACATTTAACCTTACCTTATACCCAACAACTGTGAACTGTACCCAACGAAATTTCAACCTTGTCTTTATACGTCAAAGTTTTGATTCGGTTGTTTCAAAGATGTAGTTGGGACGTTTTGCAGTGTAGTTTTATCTCCCCACCAGCAGTCTCCTGCGCCCTGCCTCATGCATTTAGATTGCTTCATTATAGAGCTAGACTGGCCGCAGGGTTGGCAATCGAAAATGTAGTTTACTGCAAATTTTCTCCTAATATTTTGCCGATTGTAAGTTAATTAGGTTAGGCAAATTAGATGTTGATTTATACGTTGTGGTTTGCTTTATTTTATTTGTATAGATTCATCGTTAAAGGCCTGATAATCATCTTCCGATTCGCAGCCGCCACTCGAGGACTTTTGAGGATAAGAAGAAGCTTACTCGGAGTTTCTTTGCTCGATAGAATTCGGAATACGGAAATCCGCTGAACTGAAGTGAAGTCATCAACATAGCTCGAAGAATATGCAAGTTGAAGTGGCAATGGGCAGGCCTCATCGCTCGAAAAACAGAAAACCATTGGGGGAGAAAAGTCCTCGAGTGGTATAGATTATTTCTTCTTCTTGAAAAATAAAGATATTATATGGTGTAGAATTTTAACATTGATTTTTAACGAAACCCTTGTGTGGACTGCATGTATATAAAAGTGTAGAAAAAACTCTTATTTTCGTGATTCAATCATTTTCCTTGTCGCTTTGGTGAAAAAAATTATCAACTTTTTTTAACTCTCTAGCATTTGGAAAATGTTATTTCATATCGTTTCACACTTAGATATAGCTACTGGATATGAATATCCTATGTCCTTCCCAGGGTATCATCCCACGTAGATAAGAAATGAAATTAATAAATGAAAACGAAACTTGGTATGTCGATACCAAATTTCATCTAAATCAAAAAAGAAAGGTGAAACTTACTAATGATATAATTTTGATAGAAAGTTCAACGACAATTCTATTAATTATCAAACGCTTTAGAACTCTTCACTTAGTTGTTATGGTTCAAAAAAATCGTATTAATTAGGTTCTCATGATTATTTGCATTTTTTTAAGTAGCTTATAATGTGTCCCACTGCAGGGCAAAAGCCTCCCCTTTCTTATTCCATTCGTCTCTACTCTTGGCCAGCTCTTGCTAATCTGACTGGAATCGGTTCCAGTCGTCCCGCCATCTCCTCCTAAGTCTGCCTCTGGTCTGGTGCGGTGGTGCGGTGACTGGGCGCGACACGTCTGCCGCATGGATCCGGATCGCTGGGCCAAAGTTATCACCGATTGGGTTCCATGCGACTAGCACCGGAGCAGGGGAATTATGTGCATATCACATGATTAATAAAACTAAAAAATTAAGCGGTTCAATTCAAGATCATTAATTAGAAACTCGACTAGTTTTGGTGTACGCTCTTATTCTTGAAAAAAAAACTTCCGAAGTGATCGATATAGTCATATTCTTCCTGACCTGTATAATCATGAACTAAAAGAATTTATTTGCTCACCTGCGACCTTATGTAGTTAAGCTTATGCAAAATATTCAAGGTAGTTTTATAGGACCATTAAAATTTATTAATATTTTGTGGGTAGTTTTGTTTTGTTTGGGAAAAATATAGGTGGGTACTTGGGGGGTTACAGTGACAAATAAAAACGGTTGGTGTGGTTTGTTAGTCTAACATCTGGTAGCATGGTGGACGGTTGTGTTACTCTGAAGATGAGCTCCGGTTGAGTTTGAAACGCGTCAGTGTGGTGTGGTGGTGGTGATAGATGGGTTTGTGTGATTTGTGTGTGTTCTTACAGTGTGGTGGAGGAGCTGCATGAACACGCATATTTTGCATAAGCTTAACTATCATAAGGTCGCGGGTGAGCAAGGAAATTCTTTTAGTTCATTGATATGGACCTCCGCAAAGTAACGCAGGCGTTCAAAAAATTATAATCATGAGTTGAACCACAAAAATCCTGAAATGCTACTCTTCCTTTTGACAACCCTATTACCCAGCGATGCGCAGGGCGGCAGCTATATCTGCCCGCCGATCATTAGTACTGGAGTGGGCAGACAAAATTCTGCATGCCACCGACAATCGCCAGCTAAGTAACTTACCTAATGAGTTTGCGAATATGCTGAATTTTTTGGAGCAAAAAATCCGATGTTATGAGAGAATTTCGCTGCGCACGCTGATTACGCTAATCCAATTTGTTGGAATGTTGTTTTCCTAATCAGTGGTGGGTGATTTTGGAGCTAACAGAATTGGTCTAACCCCGATAAGAAAACATAACCCTCTTTTTTAGTCGACTGCGGCGAAGCCCCAAAAGGAGAGCTAAGTGTTTGACCTGTGTGTACCTATTTATGTCCGTTCCTACGTCTGCTCGTAGCTATTCAATGGCTCAACCAATTTTGAGCACAGACAAATCGCACAAACCCTACTAACACCTATCACGCGTTTCGAACTCAACCAAAGTCCATCATCAGAGCAACAGAACCGTTCACCATGCTACATATTTCGTAAGGTGGCGGGTGAGCAAAGTAATCTACTAGTTCATTAACCTAACTTTCTTTCAATTAAATATCATCATTACAGCATCGGTTCAAAATTAAATAGATAGGATGCGAAAACTAACTGCGTAGCCATTTCCTTTTTTAAACTTGACAGATCGTCGAATCATAAAGCTATAACACTCTATATTAAATAGACTCCTGAGAGAATCATAAAATGTTTACCCGTGAGACGAGGCTTGGGAAATACGGAAATACCTCTACCAACCATAAACTATAACGACTATACGACTGTCGGTTCGTTAAGCCCAGTTCCGATCTGAATTTTAATTATTAATTATCGAGATATTCGTTAATTATCGACTGGCTGCATGGGAAGCATCAATGCTGCATATCCAATTATATAGCGATGTGTGATAGACGTGGCGCTGTAGCCAATATGAAAGTGCTATTCCACAGATAACAAATAGTAGATTGTACAACAAGAGCATAAAACGAGCCATGTTAGCCGAGACGTTCATATAGCCACCCGAGCCGGTACGGCGAGGGTGGATAGACACGTGGAGAGGAAAATGGGTTTATTGCTCGAGTTTTACACTCTGCTTTTCACTTCGATTGCGAGGAGGTAATTAACAACGGTGGAAACATTGTTCACTTACTAGGTAGGCTTTTATTTTTCATGCATTGCTAATATAATTATAAATGTATAATTTTATTGATTTATTTGATTGTTTTTTTTTACAAATTAAAATTATGAAAAAATATAAGTACTTATAGAAACTTTTTTGTTTGTGGCTGTTAACACCTGATTGCCTTGGTCTTAGACGAAGATTTTACTTTATGCACGCATAAAAGCATAAAAAGTCATTTTATGTCGCCTAGATACAGCATCAACACGCACTTTACGAGCATGAGAAGTGAAAAGTACATTGTGCCAATCTTTTGTGTCATTATCATCATCTCCGAAGTATGAGAGGACTTGGGCCGTAGCAGTCAAATAAAGTAAGTTAGAAATGACGCACTTGGAATCACAACAATTCACCACTTCATTCTGTATAAGGCATAGGATGAGGATAGAAAGAGATAGTCAATGCTATCGCGAACGATCGCACGTTAGCACATACGTAATACGTAGACCAGATACTTGCCAGTCTACTAAATACAGTTCACTTTCTTGAGAAACTTTTTGCCACGCACGGTGAAACTTTGAAATTAGCTTGCAGCGCCAGTGTTTCAGGACCGATACAACTTAGGGATGTTCAAAAAACGAGCCTGTACTCTTTTCTCAATTGACCGGCAACGTGTCCGTAATTCAATTTATACTATGGGTGTCCATGGGCGACGGGTATTGCTTTCTATCAAGTGACCCTCCTGCTCGTTTTCCCGCTATAAAAAAATCACTGTCAATACCGTTCGTTACAAACTCAGGAACATTTTGTATCATTTTGCAATGGCTTCGTTGGCATTGGCACATACAAGGGCCTTTCAAATGTTCACGCTCCGATGCCCAATAATGGACTTTTTCTATTATTGTATGTACGTCTAAGATATTGTTGACGCTGTGTGTGGCCCAGTGAAAGTCAAGTTGATAACAAACGGGCTCAAGCTTTTGAAATGGTGTTGTTAATAAGAAATGTGATAGAACAGTAAAGTTTTCAGTACCTACGCGATGAGAATAAAATTCAACTGCATTTTAAAACGTCATAGTAGAGTCATTGAAGATCATATTTACGGAGTACTTTTTTATCATCATTATCGAAGTCAATCAATTTTGAACATGAAACTACCGTGAGACTCACTCATGTTGTATGATATTGTATTGTAAGGGCTACGCATTAGCCCGAAACATGTAGAGTTAAACTCGTTTTAAGACGTGAGTTATGCGTTACAATATCATTTAATATCAATCAATCAATTAAGTCTCAGCAATAATGTTGTTGAAATGGTTATTTTTTTATGAAGTCGTGACAGTGATGATGCTGAGTCTATGTAGTCTGACAAAATTTTTGCGACTTTTCCATCCGTCGTGCTAATAATCGTGGAAGTGTCATGTAGATTTAAGGGGTTAGGTTAGTTTAGGTTAGGGACACTTACGGTCAAAACGCTAATTTTTAACCAGCAGGGAATAAATTACATTTGCATTGTAATATTATTATTATGCATTGCATTTAGCCACATCTAAATTAACATCTCCGCCTTAATCTGAAACTCTCGTACATTTCTTTCATATGAACTACCCTGAATGTTTAGTCTGAGGTGATTAGCTATGATATGATACCTATATAACTTACGCCTAGCCCTTTTTTAAGTTTTCTTACGCACTTACAAATCTTAACAATTAGGAACACAAAAAAACGGTTAAATCTGTAGACTCGTTCGTAAGCGGTGATCGTGGTATTTTATTTTGAAAAAATATATTAACTAATTCTTTAATCATCGCTCCCCCACTAAACTCTATAAACCTCCCTAATCTCTATAATTTTCCTCTACAAGCAATATGTTTAACATGATTTGCTCGTCACGGTAGTCCTCTTTGTCTCGCTTCTATAGTATTTCACAACATTTTGTTGTTTAATGGCTACGTGCAGTAATCGGAACGGAATGGATGCTATCAAATTTGAATGGAACATAACTAACGAGATAATAATCTAAGCGAAACCGGTCAATTCATCCATACATCCTAAGCCCCGCCCAGGCTTAACAAAATCAAATTATATAACTCAATAACAAAGAACGTTTTTATTCGCACATGGAATGGCACTGAATGCCCTAAACGTCAACAATTTGACTATTTAGCCGCCAATTCCGGCCCGGTGTTGCCACAAAGGAAAAATCAGATATCAATAACTACTTATATGGGATCCAATCAAGTAAAGGTGTCACATTACGCCAAACCATTGTGAACGCCGTACCTATGTTTACAAACAAAACAGGGGCTTGTCATAATCTGTTTTTGGATGCCTCCTTTCTATTTTACAGTCGGCCAACTTTGGCAGGATTGTTTTTTTTTTCGGCGTGGCAAAGGCATGGATTTCAACGCCTCAGTGTTGGTTTATCTGCACATTGAATAAAGGTATTTCACAGAAAGGGAAGGTAAGTCTTACTATGCCAATTGATACGGATAATACCGCGATTTGGTGGTCGTTTCCTGACTGACAGTTGACATTTTTGAAGAAGAGGCAGATAAGCTTCTACAAATTTTGTTTTCAATGGGACTGGGTTTTGAATTGTTGTTCTGCTTAAGCTGTATTGTTTTCTTTGGGCAGTAAAAAAGGGCGGTATTCTTTCATAGGTAGTAGGAGCCGAAGTTTGATTGGACACGCACACACTAGATGGTCAGGTCAGTGCGGTATATTCGTAAATATTCAATACGAAAAGCGGTAAGCGGCTACAATTATTCGCCACAGCCAACGCACGTGGCGAATTGTTGATTAAAATTTCGTAAAGTGCGAGCACATTATTTTACAGTGTTTACGTCACATGCACACAGTCTCCTGTTATGTACTTAGGTATCGAATGTTTGAAATTGTAAGGCTTTTAGAATATAAATAGTATTTACTTAGAAATTCTTACTTGTCTGCCAACTGTCAACATCACACATTAACCGCGACGGTTCAAAACAGTGCCCACTATGCTAAGATAGAATATCTCAAAACGATTTGAACACGCACTTACGCGATTGACGAGTCGCGATAGAGTCTTGTTTAGATATTTTAGCACCTGGACAGCTCCGATGTTTATGAGGCCACTGGATCTTTTTAGGGTTCTATGCCCGAAAAGAAAAAAACGAAACAGTTATAAGATTACACGTGTGTCTATCGGTCTCTCTGTGTGTGTCACAGCCAATTTGCTCCGAAAGTACTGAACCGACTGAGTTGCAAATTCGGACATAGTACGACATAATATATTGGTGCATTAGTTACCCAAAGATGGACATGTATTGTATTGGGAGATAATCAAAAAATTTAAAAATGCAAACTCGTGTGATATTTCAAATGAAAGGGCCTGTTGTGAAAATCTCAAATTTTATTTATTTTATTATTTGAGGGTAAATAATTTTGAAGTCATTTAAAAAAATAGACGAAAAATTGCCATTCTCCTTTTCCCCCTTTTAATTGTAGGCCTAGTAGTTTTAAGCCCCCCCCCCCCTCCTTTATCTCCGAAACTAAAAAAAATACAGAAAAACGTTCTATGCTACGTACATAACAGAAAAAATAATGGTATTCAAAGTGGTTACATTGTAAATTTACGTAATGTGGTAAGATAGTAAGTAAGAAACCCTCTCCACGCGGGTCGTTTTTTTTTCACCACAAGACCCAAAGTCACCTCAACTCAAACCTCAAAACGTCAAATTCGACCGAATATTCCTCATCACTTCACACTAACATATCATTCCACGCAATTCCCACCAAAAAAAACTGCAAAACAAACAATTCCGCACAACAATTACATTACGCGAAACCGCGCGTCAAAAATGCCAAAGTTTTTGTCTGCTTGACATCACAATTTGGTTGCTGCGTCGAAATGAACTGTGACAACTATCGTTTGGTTTCAATTTCAAATGGCCGCTTAATTCGTGCTGGTGTGTAGTTCAGTCAGCCGTGAACGCTTGCAGGACGAGAGGGCCGGTTTATTTTTTCGTTAATCCTGGTTAGGATTAGGTAAAGCTGCTTTGACTGGCAGCCGACGTCAGATGCACGTCTGAGGTGCGGGCTTTGCTCTTTACTGGGAATTTAAGAGGGCATAGTGGGGGATAGCGAATCTTAGTCACGAATAGTCACGACTAGTAAGGGTGTGCTACAGCTGCCTAAAGATAAAATAATTGATGACAGCAAATAGTAAGTAGTTTAAGTCCGCGGGTAGGTATAGTCACCAGCACCAATATCTGACGTTCGTAGGTACAGTCACCAGCACCCACCAGTATCTGCCACAACAAGCGTGCATAAATATCTGATACGACTCTATTTCTAGGGCCGGAAGGACGTGTCAGATGTTTTTGCACGCTCCGCTGTGGCAGATATTAATGCTGGTGACTGTACATTGTCGTGGAAAAATGAAAAATAAGATTCTACGAGCGTTTCAATCGCCATCAGTTTCCTGTCGCATATATTGAAGAAATAAAAGACCGTAAACAAGAAATTTTAACAAATTATAATTGTACCTACCGCATGCAACCCATATCGTTTTATAAAATGCTTCCATTTTACCTGACTAATTTCTTCAAATAAGCGACAGAAATCTGATAGCGGTTGAAATTCTGGCAGAACTACCCAAATACTAAGTAATTTAATTTAAGCTCGCGGCTAAATTGCTGTGGAAAGATGGAACATAGACTTGTTTTCTTGTGTCTGATTTATATGTATGCACCTTTATAAATTTAAAGAAATGTGTTTGCCAAATTTCAAGTTTCTAAACTCCAGTAGTTTAGGCTGTCAGTCAATCAGTCACGTCATTCTTTTATGGATATACATTTATAATATGGGACAGTTATTATTTGTTTCATACTTAACACTTTATTGTTACCTATCTACGGCTAGATATTTATCGCATTGTTCAGTAACTTTTTATTTTTTAAATATTTCTAAAAAATATAAACAGGGTTGTTCAGTCATACCCACGGGTCATACCTACTCAACTTTGTATAAACGCTAGTGTACTACCACTTTCTGTAAGTACAGCCGAAGACTTTGAATCGCGTACCAGAGTGGAACCTTTTAGCTGCAAATCTCACATTGTGATTTCTTGCATCTGGAAAACCGAATCGATCTGAACTTGATTGTGGAGATACAAGATTTTATTATAGTTAAATAAGTACTATCACTAAGTGTAACGAAATATTATTTCTGTGTATTTATTTCCAGAATCAATGTTACCCGTTTTTGCCGCTCCTGCTGCAATGCAAAGATATTTTTTGAGTTTTCACAGTTTTTAGTAAATTACAGTTGGTAGGAACCTATTTCACCAATAAAATGTAAACCTTTTTAACTTTTTTTGGCCTAACGCTTTAAACTGTCGTGACATTTTTGTGTTTTCTATGACATTGTTTACACACTCATTCAAAGCAGAGAGACGATTATTATTAAATGCATTTAATTTTTATCACTCTAGACAAGACGATCAGTACGAGAGGTAATTCACGGTAATTCTGTCGTCATTCTGACCAGAATGAAGGACAAAACTGACACCAGAATTAACGGATAACCGACGTCTAAGCTAGATTCTTTTGCTTTATCGCTTCGTGTATGTGATCTAGGAATGCGCATAACTTCGAGCACTTAGCCGTCGCGTCGTGTCGCATTCGTCACGGATCCGTTCTCACGCGCTACCCGTCTTGCCACTAATGCTACGGATTATGGTCAGGGGCACCACAAACTTCTATTTGAAACAAAATTGACATAAAGTTTCCATCGTATTTTATCGGAAAAGTTCGTATTTATCGTGCTCTCTCATTATATAGTTCAGAGGGCCTACTCCGAAATTCGAAAATCGAAGTTCGTATCGTACCGTTTCTCTCACTCTCGTAATAATTAGTATAAGCGTCTAAGGGACGGAACGACACGAACTTCGATTTTCGAATTTCGTAGTAGCCCTGCAGCACAGTGACTTAATCTGCTGAACTCTATTTGATCAAATGTCTTCTCTTTATAATATTAGTTTAAATAAATTAAAATATAATTTGTTAAAACAAATAAGTATAATAGTTTATAATAAAACCGGTTGTGCAAACATCTAACAGTTTAAATAAATGTTTGTAGTTGATATTATGTGCGAAAGGGTCAAATACTTATTTACAAACAAACAAATATACGAAATTTTAAAAGATGATAAAAGCTTGTAAAAAAGGAGGTCAATGCCGAAACAAAGCGAGTTTTCATAAAAAAATGTTATAAATAATAGTTTTGTGAACAAAGCTTAATACATTTTGCGAAGTGCTTGTCTACCATTAATCTACTAAAATATAATAATATACAATACATGTTTGTTTGAGATAGGGTGTTATTCATGTTATTAACTTACACGATGCTCTTGGCCAGTTAAAATGTAAAAATGTCCAACTCGGTAAAAACCTAATACAGCATATATTTAATATAAAAAGAAAAAGCTGTTACGCTTTTTTTAGAAAGAATGTTGTATTTTTATATATGTGATCATGTCTAAATAAATTCTAGGTTTATAAATTTTTTAAATATTAACAAACTATTTGCAAATAAAGCTAATGGGTGAAATTCGTTTTACATTACGTTTTACAAACTTAATGGTTAAGTTTTAAAAAATATACCGACATACTTAGATTTTGTGTTGACTAATAACATTTTTGATATGTTTGATCCAGTCAAAACCGGACGATATCGAAACGACAGGGGGCTTACAGAATTCGAAGTTCGTATCGTACCGTCCCTCTCACTCTCGTATTAAATAATTTAAGCGTCAGCGGGATGGCAATATACGAAGTTCGAATTTTGCACTTCGTAGTAGGTATAGAGCCAGCAATATTTGGTAGTTAGGTAAACACGGTTGGTCGTTTTAACCAGTGTTATTTTGATGGGACTTTTTCTTCGTCATTACATCTGATACCTATGTCGTTATAACTGGTGTCGCTATGAACAGTATTGATGGTCGGTTAATGGTTAGGGTTGGAAATCCCTATTGTTTGTATGAGAAGCTGTGATTACAGAATCGTCCTACTTAACATATGTATTTGAGTACCTAAAGATTAAGATTTTCTTTTATTGAGATTCGCCGCCTTCACTTGTCCTGTGCCACCCCTATCGTCGCTGTCAGCGCGAGCGACGCGACGAGACAGTGACAATTCATTCAGGCTACCTGCGCGCGCGCGTAATTCGACTGACACACGAGACGACCAAAGAATATCAAAAAATGTCTTCTATGATAAACAGATAGGTATTCCAGTTTACATTTTTAATAAAATCTGTAATTTTGTGATGGCCACCTTGTATAGCAGATATATGACAATAAACGCAACTAACACTCTATACATAGAGCTACGAAAATAAATATCAAGAAAACAGTTATATTTATTTTTCTAATATAACCCAAGATTGCAGGCATGAAAAATTTCAAGATACGTGTTAGAATCCTTACTCTTTACTAATATTATAAATCCGAGAGTATGTCTGTTTATCTGTAGTATCACTTTTAACTGTTAAACCTTTTTAAATGAAAAGTGGGAACATAGATTGAGACCCTGGAAAGGACATAGGATAGTTCTTATACCGGAAAATTGCACAGTTCCCGCGGGATAGCGATAAGCGAATTTTCACAAACGGGATTGCGGGCAAAACCTACGAGTAGTTAATAAATAAAACACCGGCCTAGAGCGTGTTGGATACGACCGAAATAGGGTTCCGTAGCCATTACGAAAAAATTAAGTAATATTTTTCTAAGGATTTCGTATTTTGTACAGAATATTCCAAGTTTAGGTATATTTTATACCTTAGGCTGCTATTTACTCTTAAAATACTAATAATTCTCAAGAAAACTTAACCGTTATAGTTTTCCTTGTAAGTTTGATATACTTACTACCATCCTGAATTTTTTCGAATTTTTCCACCTACTGGTTTAGATTTTAGAGGGGGGGGACGCTCGATTTTAATGAAAATTTGCAATTACTGAATCGAAGAATCGTTTTAGCAACCCCCTAATGGTTTTAAAAGAGGTCTTTTAAATCCAACGATACCCCACACTACAACATTGGATGAGAAAAAAAAACACCCCCACTTTACATCTATGGGAGGTAGGAAAAAAAAATATTTTTTTATTGCACCATTTTGTTGGCATAGTTTACATATATATTCGTGCAACATTACGGCTTTCTAGCATTGATAGTCCCTGAGCAAAGCCACGGACGGACAGACAGACATGGCGAAACTATAAGGGTACCGTTTTTGCTATTTTGGCTACGGAACCCTAAAAACTGAAGACAACATGGATTCAAGAGTCAAAGTACGCACTTCTACCTATTTCTCTTAGCTAAAAAAATAGAACTGCTTAAATCCTCTCCAGCCTCACAGATGAAAATAGGCACAATTTCATTAGGGTTTCCTCTGATCCTTACTCTCTATGTAAATCTCGCGTTACATGTATTTAGAATATTTATTGGTACGTATTGATCTGAGTGGATTTATAAAACTAATCCCTATGTGAGTAATGTGGCACAATGCACGGGATTGTTCTTGGCAGTTCCCACGGCGATAACGATAGCACTGTCAACTGCTAGCTGCTAGGTACACTAGTTTTTTTTTGCGAGTTATCTGATGGTAAGCAATCTCCGCCGTCCATGGACTCTCCCGACTCCTAGAGAATCACTGATGCCTTGGTTACTCTCATAATATAGGCGTCCATCATAGGCAAGAGGGAGAATCAAGGAGATGCATTTAAGGGAGAGTAACCTATATTGAACCGACGCTTAAATTGGACCGCTTAGTATTTCCACCAAATTACACAATTTATTTACACTGGCAACACACACTGTCATCGCTTCACTTTTTGTTGCAAGTATAAATAAATTGTGTAATTTGGTGGAAATACAGAAGTGGTCCAATTATGCACCGGTTCAATATAGGATACTCTCCCCTATATGCCCTCCGGTGTAAAATAAAGTATATAAAACAAGACTATAAGATATAGAAGAAAACCTATATATGCACACTCCTCGAGGAGATGTAAGGTACAATGCACCCTCCTGCTAGCGTTCATGGTTTCCATGGCAAAGCTAGGGAAATCTAGGGAAGTTTTTTAGGTCGTCGACATAAAAGATCATAGTGTACTTTTCCTTTGCTCTGTTTCTTCTGCCGCTTTAGTGGGAAGCGCGATCTGTGACACAGCTGCACCCTTGTCAACATTTATTATTCCTTAAATCTTATACCACATATTTATTAAAAAAAACTGTATACTTATTTGTCAATGAATGTCGACGCTACACTTTAAACCTGAGAGCTGAGGCAGACCAAGAAAGAGATGGCTCTTGACATGGACAAGTGGCAGAAAGAAGGGAATCCTTTGCTAAACAGTGGGACTCTTAATACTATACAAAAAGAAGTAAAATACTATCAGCAAAGCAGCCTATAATAAAAATAATGTTTAACAAAAGCTTATTTAATCCTGAGCCTGTCTTGCATTGACAAGTCTTAACTGTACACCGTCAATCAACATATTCTTCATTAACTTCCTTGTGCTCTTAAAAGTCAAGACCTTGTTTTTTTATATGACCTGTGCACATAACGTATCTGTAATTAAAATTCGATACTTAGAAAAAATACCTTACAGTTTATAAGTACCTATTATAAATTCGAAAGTATGTCAGCCGTGTCTGTTCATGTCTGCTCTATATTTCTTTATCAAAATAATACAAAAATAAAGCTTGATTTTTTTACTTATTTTTCATCATGTTTATACTAGTAGAAATATCTTCTACGCTGAAAGTGATTTGCTTAAACTTTAATCGCTCTCCTAAACACTTTTTGAGTTGTATTAGTTTTCACAAGAGGCACAAGAAGACGACGTTGCAGTTTTTATTTTTGCTAAAATATTTAGTAAATTCCCGATATTTCAATTTAACTGCCAGATCTAATAGCACATGCGAAGAAGAGTAAAATTATAGTCCAGTAGGACTATATTTAATATAATGCTTTCGCACACTTTTGTCACACAGATTTTCCAGGTAGGTGCGTATGTAAATGGGTACGACTTATACGTCTACACTCTACTACCATGCCGCTGTCACTTTGTACTTGATTTTTTACATAAAATTGATATAAAGCACCGATTGACATGGTACAATCAAGTGCACAAATCACCACCACCATCAAACCTCTCAAAAATACGTTACCATTGCACTTTCTTGTTAGGTACGTTGGAATTTGAATTCTGTACTTTCCATACTTTACTGCTACAATTTTCAACCCAAAACTTCATTAGACTATAAGTATTCTGTTAGAATATGTAAATTGTTACTTCCAGGGGCCCGATCATCAGTTTTGAATGGGCTCCTCAGTAAACCGGAAGTTGGACAATGGCGCATCACACGAAATTAGTGCAGCGATCAGTGGCGCAGGAGTCAATAAGTTCGGAACATTGCTCGTAACGCTGCGTTTATTTCGAGCGGTTCCGCGATTGATGCTGAATGATCTTTTAGTTCCTAGATGGTGAGCTTGCAGGTGTCAAATGATGAATCATTCTTTTATAGTAAAATTGAATGTAACAAGTACCTATATAGGTAACTTGAACTTGATGGTTTCAGGTGCTTGGTAGAGACACAATAAATAAGGCCACGGTTCCTCCATTTGTTTGTGGCAATTATTACAATACACAAAAAATAAATGTAACGCAATTCATTATAGCAAATCAGTTCTAACTTTGGAAGTAACCTAGTACCTATCCGTAGTATTTTTGTTACTCAAACTGTTGAAATGCTTACAACTCTTCCTCTTTAGCAAATTTTAATCTTCACGCTAGATGCCGTGCAACAGGGGTGTATGTTTATAGAATATAAAGTTGATGTATTCAGAATAGAAAACTCTACATCGTACTTATAACAAATATAATTAATTCATAACGAGTAACTTACAACTTTTACACATTGGTAACTAATAAGCTAACATTATGTTTCACCCAAGAATGCTTTACTTACGTGCACTTTCATGCACTCAGAGTTAAAATGCCGAGTTTTAAACATCTAGTGCGTACTCCAAAGATGCCAATCTCAGTACGGGCGCATCAGCTTACGTGGCGTCGTCACATAATCGCGTTTTTGTATTTAAATTTCAACGATTTGAATACAATGTGGCTACTGAGATCGATCCCATACAATAATGGGATGGGCGAGACAGCCCATCTTGCGATGGACAATTTTGTATTTTAAATCCATAATTATTGAGTTCAACCGGGTACTCAAACAAATAATCAACTTGACAATTCCACTTTCAATTTTGAGGGCGTAATAATGGGCGAAAAAGTTCAGGAAAAACTAATAACAACATCACATTATATTGCTTCTAGCTTTAACAAGTTTACATTTCAACCCTTTATTCTTGTCTATTCCACTCCTCACTCATATCTCTATTATGTATCAAAACTGTCAAATCGTACCTATTTTGGACAGCCAATGTTATCGGGTGGAGAATGCCAACATTCAGTACCTAACAGGGGTGAAATAGGGAAACGTTTAAAATATTGTAAACACCATTTATTTCCAAGCAAAAGTTCAGAAAAGAGTTAAAACTTAAATCTCATTTCCACTATTTTGTTCAAAAAAAATAATGGCCATAAACGAAATTGACGCGAAATCGAATATAAAAAATTCAAATCGACCTCACACCCTCTAGGGTTCTACTTCGAAAAACCGTAGGGTTTCTTAAAAAAGTAAATTTGAATACAGTAGCCCAGGTGTTGGCTGCCAGTATTTTTTTACTTTTAAACTGTAGGTGTCACAGATCTTTATCAGGCGGACGGATTTAACGATCTCGTAAGGCGCGGCCGTGTCAACTTCGTATTTTTTCTATTTTGTTTTTACACGTCTAACGCGTCACGTCGAATTAAGTAAATCCCTTTGGGTTAGGAACTTATCCTTGTGGGTGCGAAGACAATGTTCTGTGTTCGTTTAAGACGGTACGAGGTTTAAGCGGTGCCTTTTTGGTCGACTTGTTTTTAGACATCTAGATTGTAATGGTTTTTTTGTCGTACAGTCAACGTAGCCAGTAATAATAAGAACTTAATACAGGCGTTATCAACAATTTGCGATTATTTATTAATTACAAGAATATGTATTTTTACATAGATACATTAAGTAAATTGAGCTTAATATTAAAATATAATAATAATAATACTTAATAAATTTCTTTATTTAGGCATTAAATATATTTAATTTACATAATAATAATGTTGTTCGCTTTACACAATCAGCATTTATAACACTCTACCTATACTTACGTGATGTTGTATGTACCTACATATTATATGTAGTATTTGCATTCATAGTTTAAACATGTCGCTTTACACGCAATTTAATCCAACACAGCACAGCTTTCAATTATTGGTTCTATTCTAAAGATTCAGTCAACTAAATTTTCAATTTACTGGCGATAAATTAATCCTTATTTCTCTTTAACAAAGGTTTAAACTGTATCAATCTAAGACCGACCATTTGTCAGGTAAAATAAGCAATAATTATATTACTTTCGAAAATCGTATGATATTTTTATATTTTATTCTAATTTGACCTTTGTTACCATAATACAGGGTTCTATTATTACTCACATGCTCAAGTTACTTAAGACCTTATAAAATAATCAATGATATGGGATGCGAATCCCTAAGTGTCATCTGACAATAGAAATACAACTGTTAAATTTGACCCCAGACACAATGACAAATAATGGAAAAAAAGCTATTTATTTATGTACAGTTTTAATATATTTTCCAAAAAAAATATTAATTACTTTTGTAGAGAAATTTTGGAACTCTATTTTATTACTAGTGCAGTCACCAGCATTAATATCTGCCACAGCGGAGCGTGCACAATATATGACACGTCTTACCGATCCTATAAATAGAGTCATATCAGATATTTAGTGCTGGTGACTGTACAGTCAACGTCATAAATAAGTGATCAGTTTTGTACCTTGTCACTTTAACGTCATGTTTGAAAAGCCATACGAAATTGTATAACGACTGAAAGCGACAAGGTCACAGAAAGGTCGACAGAAATGATCACTTATTTATGACGTAGACTGTACATCATCATATTGAAAAATACAAAATACGATGATTCTCCAATCATCCCCATAGATCATAGAGCCGGACCTTAAATCAACATAGTAGGACTAGGTATCTATCATTTGCTGTAGGTAAATCGGAATTTAATTTGAAGCTAAAATTTTGCTTCCACTGACGTTTCAATTGTTTTGGGCAATGAGTTTACAACTAAAACGTTACCAAAATTACAGCAATTACGCTATAGGTAAAAAAACTTAAGGTAAGAGTACGCCCTTTTTGTTTGTATAACAGTATTACTAAACTGTTACCTTTGAAACTTAAGTAAGCCACACAGGTAATTTGGAAAGTCAGATCCTTTTTTCTTAAGTATTTTTACCTAAGAATATACCAGAACATTTTATGTGGTCCATAACACTATAGTAAAATAAAACAAACAGACAAGACAAATTTACAACCATAATCCACACTTTCATCTGTCATGACCCCACTTGTCCCAAATCAAAACAATAGACAATAAATCACATGTCATCATACATTTTATTTATCAATCGTTGGCAACCCTAATCTCGGTAGATCTAATCATATAACACCACAAACTTACATTTACCGTTATTACTGACGCAACTGTAGCTGTAATTTACCCCTACATGTTTGAAGGGTAGTTAGTTCATGTTTTCGCCGCCGGTATTGGTAAGTTGGTGTCGTCTCGTGCACATCTGCGAAGCAGTGTCTACGCGGCAGAGTCGCCAGTGTTGACTAACACGACATTTGGGGCCTCGGGGACCCAACAGCCCTCATTAGGGGGGTTAAATTAAAGATTTATTCTTTTTTAAATCAGTTCGATAGTGTGTAGTTTTAGAGTTAGTCGAATTGTTGCTGTTCTGGACGCGCGTTAACACACAAATAAAAATACGACTTCTACATAGTTAAGTCAAAATATCTTGACTCGTTTTGAACTATAAGACGTTTGAAATCATCATCAACGCGGAAGACGTCCACTGATGAACAAAGACCTCGTCTTTAGACCGCCACAATAAACGACAACTCGCTACATCCAGCACTTGCCCGGAGCTCTCGCGATGTCATCAGTCCGGGATCCTTTCGACTGCCATAATTTTATAAGTCATAATATAATGTTTGTCATATTTTTTTCCCTCTGAAACCGTACATTATTCATAAATTTTTAAATGGTCACCTGTAGAACTCTATAGGTTAGGTTAGGTTTGTTTTATAACAATTCTCAAAAATAACAGTTGTGTCAAACATTACATTATGACTAACAATTTCCGACCAGTCGATATAGACCCAAAAATTATAGACACATCATCGACTTTCTTACCGGTTTATTCTTAACAGAGAGTTTTTCTGAACCGATGGTAATGGTAGATTTTTACACGTGCACCAGTGCTGTATACTTATAAGTCTTCGAGTGGTGACCATGAACCGAAAGACGCAGCGTTGGCAGGCAAAGAGGCCTGTGAGTGGGAGCACTAGGTGGACTATATCGACTGGTCGAAAATTGTTCGGTTCGGAAAACTCTCTGAAGAATAAACCGGTAAGAAACTCGTAAATGTGTCTATAATTTTTAAACAAATCTACAATTTTATTTTATTATTTCCAAACAAGTTAAAACAATTAAAATATTTAAGCACGATTGCATTCAATACTGGTGGTAATTACATAAAAGCTAATCATAATTGTAAATTAAAACAATAGTTTTTTTATACACTACATAAATACTTGAACATGAAAAATAAAGCGTAAATTTATAACCACTGCTCTCTACCTATATTTCAGCTATCCAAATTTAATCTAAACCTTTTTTAAGTAACTGGATCTACTTAACAAAACGACACCCAGCGTCACGCACCCATCATTGTGTCATCCTGCACCATAATTCCTACAATAAATCCGAGCATTCAAACTCTCAAAATGTTGAATTGACAAATAAAAAACACAATGAGGGCACTAACCCTTCGCCTGAATAAAGGACTTGCCCTTTTAAATAGTTGCTGTTAAAAAGACACCCTTTGACAATGTATGGAATGTATGGCTTCTTAGGACCAAAGCTAATGTCATTTTGGAAGCCAAAATTGCAGCGTTTAGATTGGAACACTTTATTTTGAATCATCATCTCAGAATGAGAGGGCTTTATTTTTAATGTAGGTATTTCATTCTATTGTCCATCTATTGTGGTGGCATGAGTGTGGTGGATATCGTTAGGCAACGCGGAGACTGAGAGAGGCGTGAGTTAAGTATGTCTTTGGATGGAACACCTCACAGTAAGTGTTTACAACTTTAATTTTTAATTACGCACGATGCCAATTACCGAGACGCGGATAATTCTGTCCTTGTGTAGAACTTTAATTATACTTGTCGTCGCTGACGTCACGTAAAAATTTAGGTAATCCAATGGAAGTCTAATGTTGGGCATTCGTGAACAAAATGTTTTCATGAATGCTTAATTATTCATAACTGAGTAAAGTTATGTACATACTTTCGAAAATACGAAAGATAACTTAGGTTAAGGTTAGATTAGATTAGGGTTAGGTTATGTAGGTACTTATTACCTAACTGAAACAATTAAAAAGGTGCTCACCAAGAGTGCCTTAGGGATATGTTTATCCTTGAAAGTTTTGAACAATTCAATATATGCGTATTACAACTGAGTCAAAAATACAATTTTTCTAGGGATAATGAGTATTACTAGACTTTTTTGATTTTGAGTGTATATTCACTGTAATACACATTTTTTAAGAAATGTATTTTTTTAATGTAATTTCATATAAAGTTCTTGTAACTACGTGTAGGCAGACTCTACAATGCCTACACACCTCTTTCGCTTCAGTCTTAACACTCGTGCATCTTTTCATAGGTTCTCGTAGGTTGCGGTTGCGGGTTTGACTTTGCCTGTGTTTTTATTAATGTTATCAATTACAAGTCGTTTTGTAGCAATATCCCCTCAATTATAATCCAACAATGCAAAACAGCACACATGTTCCAAACAGATTTAACTCAAGACCAATCCCCCACAGATAAATTACTCATTCTTCGACCAAACGATACCACCAGTTGCATCAACTAATCCACAATATAAAACATATCAGTAACCTAACAGTTGTTCTCAATGTTAACAACTAACCGCCCTCAGGGGTGTACTCAGACGGAAGACGCCGTATGGCACCCTACTGCAAATATTTTATTAAGTTTGATACAGAATTGGATTGTAAATAGTATCGGCGGAAACGATTTCGTGGATGATAGGAAAATAATGCAATTTTAGTTAGATGAGACGGTTTAACGCTAGGGAGAAGACTAGTTGGGGTAGTGGGGAACTATTCGCTAAGCACCCTAGAAAGAATACGCATGTAAAATGTGTAATAAAAAACTTTTTTTTCTAATTTTTACGATCCATTAAATTAGGTATATGAAGACGCAATCTCTGGCCCAGCAAGTCATTTCACTTTGCATAACTTCATAACGACAATAGGGATGTTGACACCACCAATCAACTGACGTACTTTTTATGAGCTGTCAAAACACAATTCTCCCATAGAGTTTGAATGGCAATAGCGACTTATGACGTCATAAGTCGCTTTTTGTTCGCCAACTCAATCAACTAACTATTTATTTGTTTTAAAGCAACAAAAAATCTAATTTTACAGTTAATCGAAAATTAATCTGTTTTTCAGGGCTAAAATAAAGCGTTTTTTTACTGGAGTCGTGCCTTCGAATTATTTTTTATTGGCGTCAACATTCCTTTTGGACCAATCAAAACTAATCGTCTGCTACATGTGAAATTAAATTGACCAATGAGAATGCGTCATGATTTTGCGCCTTGATGGACGGGTTGTGGCTACAATATCTTGACTTTCTTGACTTAAGGCTTGTGCTTTTTTAATGATATTGAAAAGCATGCTGATGTATTTTTCTATTGCAACCACATCTCATTGTTTAAAACCCTACGACAGGGTAGCCGGTTAAATTAGGTCAATATTGAGTGTCTCAAATCAAATGTAATTTCAAATGTAATTCCGCACATGAATTTCGAAAAACTCAGAGGTGCGAGCCGGGGTTCGAACCCACGACCCTCTGCTTGAGAGGCGATAGGTCAAACCACTAGGCCACCACGGCTTACATTACGGCATTACATTTGAAATTTACCACGAGCTTTGCGGTGAAGGAAAACATCGTGAGGAAACCTGCACAAACCTGCGAAGCGATTCAATAGTGCGTGCGAAGTTCCCAATCCGCACTGGGCCCGCGTGGGAACTATGGCCCAAGCCCTCTTGTTCTGAGAGGAGGCCTGTGCCCAGCAGTGGGACGTATATAGGCTGGGATGATTGAGTGTCTATGAGAAACGAAGTATGGGTATAATTTTCTAAAGGTATTCAACACGTCGATAACATATCGGATGTCGAATGTTACAGAAACAATAAATTAAAACCAAAAATCCATAAAGTACTTACTAACATTTTAAGAAAATTGTACCTCATTCAAAACTTCATTACAATGGAACTCAAGAAACATACTATGACCACCTACGTGTCAATCGTTAGACGTTTTGTTTTTGTATAGCCCTGTTTGCTAGTACAATTATTTTGTTAGAAATAACCTGTGGAAATAACATAAATAAACTTTTACACGAATGAAATAAATCCACACGTTTACGAGGTAAACTACTTTATATTTTAATTTATTGTTCCTATGTTATAGACATTGCGCTACAGAAAATTTCTTAGCATCAAATAAGTACCTAATGTACTAGTACCTACATGTAATGTATAATAGAAAAGTAATAAGTGATAAAGTGAGCATAGTTAAACGTCACACTGTAATGAATTTGAACATTTGGACACATTTGGACGGCCGGATGGCCAAGTGGTTAGAGAACCTGACTACGAAGCTTGAGGTCCTGAATTCGATCCCCGGCCGGGGCAGATATTTGTATGAATAATACGAATGTTTGTTCTTGTGTGTTGGATGTTTAATATGTATTTAAGTATGTATTTATCTATATAAGTATGTTTATCCGTTGCCTAGTATCCATAGTACAAGCTTTGCTTAGTTTGGGACTAGGTCAATTTGGTGTCAAACCTCTTCACTGACTCAGAATTATAGTAGGTTTATACGAAACAAAAACCCCTGATAAAAAATTTAAACCAAAACGTTCACAACATAAAAATGTATAAGTACATAACGTCATCACAAAACACCCTTCAGCGTTAAAATTCGGCTTCTCAATTTAAAATTTCGCACCTCGACAACTGACTCCAAGTGCACCCTCGCGATTGGTTGCCAAGATAACGGGTGGGGGTATTGTAACATTTCTGGCAGTATTGCGATAACGTCCGAGGGGTGAGGACGTCCGCAACATGCATAGATAAGGCGTAATGCGAGGGTAGTTTTATAACGGTATTAACTCGAGGGACGTAAATTGAGAAAAGTGCGTAAGTTAAGGGAGATAAAGTGTTGGGGATACGCGGGAATCAATTAAGGATAGGGCAGAAGTATTTTTCAAGACACGAAAAGTGTTTTAGGTGGTTCCAAAATTTGGACCATGTCAACCGACAATTCATAATACAAAACGGTTGTCTAGAAAAAGATCCGATGTGACACGAAAATTATTCATACAGTTGTTTGACTAATTTCCGCTACGCAATTTCTCGCAACGAAAATATTGATTCTAATTTTAACCAACGAACGGTGCAACGAAAGTTGGACATCTTAATGTCCAACTTTTTTAAACAAACCTGTTCACCGATTATGAACTTACATCATCATCATCCCAGCCTATATACGTCCCACTGCTGGGCACAGGCCTCCTCTCAGAACAAGATGGCTTGGGCCATAGTTCCCACGCGGGCCCAGTGCGGATTGGGAACTTCACACACACCACTGAATTGCTTCGCAGATTTGTGCAGGTTTCCTCACGATGTTTTCCTTCACCGCAAAGCTCGTGGTAAATTTCAAATGTAATTCCGCACATGAATTTCGAAAAACTCAGAGGTGCGAGCCGGGGTTTGAACCCACGACCCTCTGCTTGAGAGGCGATAGGTCAAACCACTAGGCCACCACGGCTTTTCATGAACTTACAATACAATTTATTTATATATACGCCGATTAGTTAGATTAGTTACGCCGATTTCATAAAATACGTTGAATATAGGTAAACAAACTTTAAATAAAATAGTCTACAAATATCAGCTAGGTATCAAATAACACAAAAACATACTTCGACAATCAAATTTAGCGCGTCTCGTTACCAAGCCATAAATTTCAAAAAGAGTTTCTCCCTTCATTGATTCATTCCAATTCATCTTACACTTTTATAATCTTTTACTCTCAATTCATGTTTGCCTCAGAACTCCGTCATTTATGAAATTTCAAAAGAGTTCGTCTAGGAATGCTTTCAATTAGTCCCATAAGCAGCAAATTAGGATCTGATGATCGATCTTAAGGAAATCGAGGGAATCTTCGTAGGGACACCCAGTTCTGCAAATCATAATTTGGTGAAGTGGAACAAGACCAGTGACCAACGGAACTACTACTATCAATTACTTTCACGGTTACTATCATGATTATATACTTACCTAGATAACCTTTAGTTAATGATTCTTCGACTGATCTGATTTGAAGCCAGAAGGTCACTCTGTTATTAACTAATTCATGTTCTTTTACGAATCACTTTTAACTTCCTTTCTTGAAAATATAGGTAAGTATACGTACTAGCTCGAAGTCGGTTAGCACCATAGATAGTATGTAAAGTAGACGACGAATTGATCGTGCTGAGGCACCGACTTTAGTACGTACCTACTTACCTAGAAAAATATTTCAAGGGTTTGTAGTCGATTCCAGTCTTATGTTAAAATTTTTTATTTACTCACTTACTTACTCGAAATTCTGATCTATTTTACAAATATAAAAATCAATGCCGTAGTAACAACATACTTAAAATGCCAATCCAATGCCATAGTTAGTTATGTATGTATGTACATATAACTGAACAGCTTCGCATGGCCACAGTCCACCGTCATACCGAATCTTCCCACAGCGATGAGAATCGCCAAAACCAGCTAGTGACATTCTAATTACAAAGCCTACGTCTCAAAATCCGAAGATAGATTTAAAAATAGCCTGTCAAGCACCTATAATTATCGTCACGCTTTACCGACCTGGGTAAAAAAGGTAGCACGCCGGTTTGTTAGTAATATATTATAATCTTTCCAACTCATTTGAATGCCTCTGTCTTCATGTCAATCACGTAGACTAGAAATAATCAAAGATTGATGGATGGTGCTAGATGATCCTTCATTCATGAGTCGTTCGACTGGTTTTTTTTCTCTGACCCCAGCGAGAAAGGGCGATGGGTTTGGGAATTAAAAGTTGATCCACGGTTAGGTGATGCGGAAATTTTGTTGCAGAGTTCTAATGACGGACGTTTTACCAGTTTTATTTTGTGAAGTTGACTTTGAACCCAAAATGTAATGTTATTTTGTTAACATTTGAAATCATGTGGATGAGTAAAATTTTATTAGGCCAGCGTGCTCCATCTTATTTCTTGTCTCTTGGTCAAACCTATATCTGAATTTTAAAAAATGTTAGTATGAATGAGGCAGCTTGTGTTAGTTAGGTTCAGATAGCTCCGGACACTTGGGGAAAAAATTGCAGTTAGGCTTGCCAAATTAAAAATGAGTAAGTATACTTCGCAATTTTTTGGAGATTGAAGAATGCATGAGTTAGACATATTTGCTAGAGGATGACGACTATAATAAGTTTTAATGAGCTTCAGATATTTTCGGGAACACAAATAAAACTTAAAATGTGTCATCTTATTACCCCAATTTCTCCGTTATGCGTATTAAACAAAACAGGGTGGTACGCGACCCCAAACCATAAATTCATAGAGAACATTAAAACACCGCCCATTAAGCAAAGGAATTGCCCCAAAATGCCTCAAACATGTGTCCTGTTGCGACCTGTCATCAGGGTTGCCAACACAATAGTGCGGAATTATATTTTTTCTGTTGGCAACACGTCGACAGACGCGCGCAGCGGGACGCCGCCACGCCTCCCCTTGTTGCCGATTTGTTTTGTACACGATTCATTTATGGATTAGAATTATGGTTATAGATGGTTATGAAGGTAAAAATGGTCTAAACTCTAAACGAAAGCACCCTTGTACTCGTACTCGTATAAATATTTAAGTACATATTACAGTATTTTACAGACTCTACAGTCTCTACCTATAAATTCTCTTTTTTAACCCCTGGCGCAAAAAGAGGGGTGTTATAAGTTTGACCGCTATGTGTGTCTGTGTGTCTGTATGTCTGTGTGTATGTGTGACTGTCTGTCTGTCTGAGGCACCGTAGCTCTTAAACGGGTCGACCGATTTGAATGCGGTTTCTTTATTTGATAGCAGGTTTTCTAGCAATGGTTCTTAGATATGTTTTATTAAAATAAATAAATAAATAAATAAAATCGGTTTCTTTGACGTCAAGAGGATAGATAGAGACTCAACGTCTACCTTGGTCATCATCTACTCATAGCAACTGGCCGAAAAGGTTTGCCCTAACAGAAAGTATACTTTTTTTAAACAACTATACTGTCTATCCACTATGTTTCACACAGGAATGATTAACGAATTTCACGTAGTTATAGGCTCGCGCGGGCAAATTTCTCGGAATCATTAACTGAGTCTACCTCCCAAATTTTGTTGAAATCGGAGAGATAAACTCAGGGTACAACGGTAGATAGAAATGCCCCGAAACGTCAAGGTAATTATTGTGGTACGCGCGGTGGTGATATTACGGTTTATCTAGTCTATTTTATTTTCTTCTTTGCCCCTCCTGTTTCTAACTAGGCGTAGAATGCGCACCGGGCGAGGGCGCTGCTCAAGGGCCATGTTTTGTACAATAATTAGGCCACTCCACTGTTGCCAACATAATGATATGACAAACGATAATCCGTAATAGTGGGCGATTTTAATGACTACTCGGTTAGATTAGCTACGCCTCGGTCACGCTGAGTGTGTCATTATTAAAATAGGAGGTTAATTTGTAGTAAAAAATGACGCCTCAGGAGCTGGCGACGCAACATTAAATATGGAATTTATAAAAAGAGTATTTTGTTTCTCTTTTAAAAATATTTTTTTACAAGCATTGACCAGCTACATCATTAGCATCAGCCTTAAGACGTGCATTGCCGAGAATAGGCTTCCCTCATAGAACACCACAATGAACGACAACTCACCACTTGCATCCACTGGTTGCTAACAACTCTCACGATATCGTCAATACATTTAGTGGGAGGCCTGCTAGCGCTTTGTCTTCCGGTTCGTGGTCGCCACTCGAAGGCTTTTCTCCCCCAACGATCACCAAACCACACCACATACCTACCAGCTACATATCCGAACCAAAATTCAAATGAATCTGATAACTGAAAGTGGTTATTTGACTCGAGAGATTAGAAGATAGAGCGTATTTTTTTTGAGTTGTGAGTCGCATATTTTTGTTCGCCTAATTTTGGTTTCATACAATGTGTAAAACTCAAAATGAGTCGCCGTGTGGCACAAACCGGACTTTTGTATAAAACCGGATGCAGCAGAAAGGGTCTAGCAGGCTAAGCGAACTAGAAGTGCCCCCAACGACGGATCTGGTCATTCTTTCAGGTGGTGTATTGGCAAGTCCTAAGAACACCTATGCTTAATATCAGTCCTCGATCTTCTTTTGTTTTCGAGTTATTCAGGATACTGTAAAATCATCAGCGTATCAGTGAAAGTGGCATATTTTGTTCAAGTTAGATTAACCAAACAAAATAATATTTGACAATAATAATAGTACATTGTGTCTTAAGGGCGGTAAATAAGGAATTACGAACGAGAGTCTATTAGAAGCCCGAAGTCGAAGACTGAGGGCTTTAATGAGTCGATGTTCGTAATTCTAGTACCGCCCGTGCGACATACAATGTTTTTCATCACATTTGCGAGTATAATTTTATATTTCTGAAAGAAAAAATATAATTGTTCCAAATATTGGCGATACCTTAGGCTGCGCTCTTGGCAGCGCCACCCTCCCCCTCCCTCAGCATGTGCCTGAGCCGCGTGTGCATGTGGTCCTGCTGCTACGCCATGCGCTGCAGCGCGCGCAGCACCATCAGTACGGGCACGGACTCATTTACCGACCTTGGGCTTCATGACAAGAAAATTTATACGCGCAGTGACTCATTTACCGACCACGGGTTTCATGACAAGCACATTAAGGTCGAGGGTTTTATTTGGGGGGTTGCAATCAAGGTAGCCTTCATTTTTTGACACTGTTTACGAGTAAGTGTGATGAAAAATATTAAATGATATTGTAACGGATAACTCACGTCTTAAGCCGAGTTTAGCTTGACATGTTTCGGGATTCCCACAGGCTTGCCTAAACAATTTACGTGACGAAAGTAAGACAAATATTACAAATATTACCAATTTTGGTTTCACTAACTGAGAAAATGTATCAGAATTCTTTTTCCGTTATCTTGATAACAAACTGCAAAACAATTGTATTCTTTCTTTTGTCAACTGATTTAACCCTACTTTTAAAATTATAATAGAACATTTTGCTAACACCACTCGACTAAATATGATTACGTCCCGTGCTCTTGCGTACTTGAGCATTGAGCATTTCGGCAGCTGTGCTCATCTTTGAGCACCCGAATAGAGTAACTTTTTCTATTTTATGTTGAGAGCCTCATGCTGGCACCAATATGTCGTCGCGCTGGGCGCCTTTTTTTTGTAATAAAATTAGGGAAAAATCACTTAATGACGGGACAGGAGCAATCCGCCCTTGTATTGTAAAAATAATTTTATCGTATTGTTATACATTATGTAGAACCTGATTCTAATTATTGTAATTGTTATATTGTTTTTGTAATATTTTATTAATTTTTAACATTTTGTGACATTTCATTGTTTTCTAATTTAATCTTTTGTGTGTTCTTGACAATTTCAGTATAAATTCTCGTAACTTTGACATTGAAAAATTATGATGTACTGAATGAATAAATAATCTAATCTAATCTAATCATTTATATTTGTGCCCCAATTGAACGGATTTACCTACGTAAATAAATACGATGTCAAGAAGTGACTTGCAATTTTAAATGTTTTGAGAACGGCTACATATAAAAGTATATATATGTTTACCATTGATCTTACATACAATAACATAATAAAAAATTTAACGCTGGAAGGACAAAAGATAAAAACAGCAGTTCACAGTTTTTTCAGAAAAATGGTAACAGATGTTTACACAAACACACCCTCACAAACAAAAACATTGCGTCTAATCCCAACCGCATTATTATTGTCTCTGTTCCGTTTTGGGTAAAAAAATATCTACCAAGTTTATAATATATTTCAAAGAACAGTATAAGAGGTAGATTACAATAAATAAACTAAAACTAGATTAAAATTAAACAAAATTAAACTACCATAATTCTAAAAATGCCCCCTGCGGCATGGTACCGAAGATGCTGGCAGCATTTAGTTATTGTCAAATATCTCCTGCAATATATACACCAACAGCTTCAACGATTTTTTTTCGACTGAATACAAATATACTGTATTTTTTTTTCAGTACTTACCATAATACTGTTGGTAAATTTTAGTACAAGCCTTACCTTCTCTATCACTCAACTTTGCGCTATCAAAGGGTATAATCCTTTTATTTAGTTAATAGCTAGGTGGTTCTGGAGCAGTTCATTAATGGCAGCAATATAAAGTCACTCCACTATGTAATGAAAGCTGGCACGCAATGCTTTAGCTAAACTAAGATTGATTGGGAAAATAAAATGGTCCAATATGGGCGAAAATACACGTCAAATAGCAGAAAGCGGATAAAAAAGGTGCTGAAATTTTAAGCACACAATTTTTGACCTTTTTTTTAATTCGACTGGATGGCAAACGAGCAAGTGGGTCTCCTGATGGTAAGAGATCACCACCGCCCGTAATCATCTGCAACACCAGATAAGTTGCCAACCTAGAGGCCTAAGATGGGATACCTCAAGTGCTAGTAATTTCACCGCCTGTCTTACTCTCCACGCCGAAACACAACAGTGCTTCACGGAAGGATTCCAGGATTAGCGAGCAAGATGGTGGTAGAACTCCGGGCGGACCTTGCACAAGCCTCCGCCTGCTACTAACCTTTGTCCGTGAAACGCAAGCGAAGAGTCTCCGTTTTAGCTTGAGCAAAAAATCTGTCCAGCTGTGTGTTCTCTTCTACAAGTCGCATTTCTCAACCGATTCTTGTGAAATCTTGTTATTTGTCGGTTAAGTTTTGGATTATTTTTAATGGCGGGCCCATGAGGGATAAACACAACACAGCTTTATTGGTAATCAATCGCAATACCTAGCACGTGTTCAGATATTCATGGCGATCTAGACAGCTTCGATGACTACTATGGCAACTGGACAACTTTGACCCCACGAAGGTGGCTCCGGGCACCCCTGGCCCAAATAAATAGTGCCAAGTACACTCACCGTATGTTCCATAATTTTATATCACCCTTCAGAATTTAGTTTCGTGTATCGCTGTGTTGTTTAGAGTGAAAAGGTAACAAATACATTACAGGCACATCAATATACTCTTTTTGTTTTTCTTATTTGTAAGATTTGAAGTTGGATTGGTATCTAGAAAAAACACATAACTCCTGTACAGATTCCATGCTTGTCTATCGGTATCTGTATTCCAGTACGCTACTGTACTTACGTTGCCTTCTTAGGGGTCTTCGCCGAGAGGTAGCTACAGTATATATACAGGGTGGCCCATTTATATCGGTCAGTATGGGAAAGTCTGAAACTATACGACATACGAAAATTTCTTCTTAGGAACCATGACATCGATTTTAATAACAAGAAAAACTGCATTCATGCATTTAAAAAAAACCTGTACTTAGCTCGGGAATCGAACCCGGTTGTTTTGAAAAAAAAAACACTATTTCTATTTAGATATCGATTGTGTACGTCTTAAGAAGTAAATGTGTCCATGAAACATTGTCTAAAATGAATAAAATGCATTGTTTTCACATACTTTAATTTATTTTAGTAGGTGTTCGAAGTTTTTTTTGTTATTAAAATCGATGTCATGGTTCCTAAGAAGAAATTTTCGTATGTCGTATAGTTTCAGACTTTCCCATACTGACCGATATAAATGGGCCACCCTGTATATATAGGTATCACCAACTTTCAGATTTCATTTGTGATATTATTGTATTATGTAAAGGTACCTACCTTCCAAATTTTTCTATAGTAATGACCTAAAACGTTGAGTTTTTTGTTCAAAGAGCATAACAGTAACAAATCAAAAAATAAAAGTGTCTAAAAGTGCCTGAATGGCGCAGCAGGAAATGCACCCCTGCAGTAAAGGGCCCTCTCGAATCATACTTAGATTACCGTAATATCATTTTTGGTAAGTCTGTTTTGCAAATAAAATGTTGCTAGAGCGTGTTTTTTTGGGTTTAGGTAAAGTTTAAGCTCTGAGTGATAACAAAGAAAATTGATGAAAATCATCTCACTAATATTATAAATGCGAAAGTTTGTAAGTTTGTTTCTTTGTTTGTTTGTTACTTCATTACGTCTAAACCACTAAACTGATTTAGATGAAATTCGGTATACACATCGTTTAAGTCCCGGAGAAGGACATAGGATAGTTTTTATCCCGGAAAATAGCAAAGTTCCTGCGGGATAGTGCTAAACGAATTCTGCGCGGACGGAGTCGCAGGTAACGGTTAGTAATTTCATAAACTAGACTAAAAATCTTTCAAGGTAAAATTGAAAATATCTATCGGAAACACATTAAAAAAAATTAAATATGGATAGCAGTTGCTCGGGTCTATGGTGAAATAACAAGCATCACGTAATGAAATGATGAGGAACTAAGTTCGATTCCCAACTTCATCTATAATTCTATACTTTGCTTGCACTCTGTACCTACTGGTTACTAAGGATGAATGTTGACTAGGCATGTACCTAATCAAACACATTTATTCCCGTAATAAGTTCTAATCCAAAAATGGCTTATAAATCAGTTGCACGTAATCTCACTCATTGTGAATGCGGCCCCTTATGACAAAGCTTATAATTAGATCGGAACAATTTTTGGCCAAATCTACCAAAAATTCGGACAATAGAAACTCGATACTGATGTCAAAAAATCACTATAATTTCCCCCCAGGACCACGCCTCGCACCAGAAGACTTAATCAGGACGTTGGGGCTTACATTTCTGTTTCCGATACCATATACTATAACGTTTGAACACAGATTATCCAATCAGTTAAGATAAAGGACACGCTTTTTTACCCGTCACCATATTGGAAAAGACTTTGCCGCCAAAATGTGACAGTTCTAATTTAACATTTCCACAGAGCCGCTAGAGTCGCGTTCAGAGTGTTGGTAAGTGTTCGAAAAATCATTTGTAAAGCTAGCTGCACTCGGGTTGTCGTGTGCAGGAGACGGGCGTGTGTCGGACACGTGATCGAGATTAGACCGTGCATTCACATCGTGCGCACAAAGCGCGGGGTTCGCGGGCGAAACGTCAATTGTGTGCGGCTTGGGGGAGGAAATTCGCTAAGTTAGGTTGGATTTAAATTATAATGCGAAATACTAGCAGTAGTATTTGCATATCCCACGGACACGCAATTTTTAAGTTGGAATTTGAAGTGACGCTTTTGTGATCGTGTCGCAGGTCAAATAGGTTAATCTGACAGTTTGTTATTTTTTCACACAGTGTTACCAAATGCGTTAATAAATTACGCCTAAAATTATCTAACACTTATAATACACAAGCTCAAACAAGGACCATTATTAACACTAAGGGCCTGTTTCACCACTACTACTTTAAGTGTGAGATAAAAGTAATGCCGTCTTTGTTTATTCGGACAAAACAAACAGAGACGGCATCACTGACATCCGTCACTTAAAGTTAATCGACAAGTGGTGAAACAGGCCCTAAGTAAAAATATATTAGCGTACTCGTAGACTGTACAAAATATCTATAAAAATCAGGATAGCCTACATAAGTAACTGAAATCACGTAGCAATTAATCACTAGCGCGGCCCATCTAAGCAAACAGGTTAAAAAATAAATGATCAGTAAACAAGGACAGGCGACAGGGGAGGGTGAATCAGAGCTGACTCCCGCGGGACCTGGGTAAGGAATAATGAAGAAGTTGATGAGGTAAACTTGGTTAGATGTTTGTTTTTTTTAATTATTGTGCCCGTGGATTTTGAATCATGTTCGAGGAATCGCCAGAGGTGGCAGTAGTTCCCAAAGATAATTTCGAGGATTAAAGGGCCGTCTTATAAAAAATGATTTGAAGAATTAAGCATGTCTACCATTCCAGGTATACATAGAATATTCGATGATTGGTTTCAATTGCTTGCATTTTGTAATCGTGACTCGTGCCGTTCACAAATTGTATTGCTTAGTTCAGCCTGTCAGTCAGCCAGCTAGCTGTAAATACCATAGAGCCCTATCTACTGACAGACGGATGCCGATGTTATTATGCTCCCTTCTTTACGAAAAGTAGTTGGAATACCCAAAACTAAAGACCATTGGTTGTCACTCAACACACACACATAGATAACCATTTTGTCCTGACTCACAGTATAATTTTGTTTGTTTATACTCTTTATTGTACAAAAAGGAAAAACAAAAAGGAAAAAGAATGAAAAAAATGAGGAATTTTCTCGTAGAAATCTTCCTAAATCCCAGCATGGCTACTACGAAACTCGAAGTTTGTGTCGTGCGGTCCCTCTGACAGTTATGCTATTCAATACGAGAGTGAGAGGGACGGTATGATACGAACTTCGAGTTTCAAGTTTCGTAGTATTCCTGCTGGCCTGACAAAGCGTCAGAAAGTGTGTTGTGTTGTTGTGTGATAGTGCCTAATTATTTATGAAATAATGAAACATCCAGTAGAATTCTGCCAAGTTTGTTACGACGCATTATTCTTGGCAATGATGGTCTTTCCCGAAGCGCTGGTATTATAAAAATGTGACATTACTAATTTTATGACGCATGCAACTGTGCCGAAATATAGAGCTTCGGTAAAATCAAGGTACGCGGAACAAAACCCGAATTAATGTGTCATGTAATAGAGCCCTTCGCGGCCTTCTTACAAAATAAACGTTTTGATTTTGTTTTTTATTTTGAATAAATGGCGCTAAATTTTATATACCGCATCCGATTTGTGGGCTACTACGAAATTCGGCAATCGAAGTTCATATCGTACCGTCTCTCTCACTCTTGTATTAAATTGTATAAGCGTCAACGGGACGGCAAGATACGAATTTCCATTTTCGAATTTCGTAGTTGCCCCCCTGTTCCTCGCTCCATGCTACATCTCTCGGGACCAGAAACGCATATTGAACTCATTTCATTATGTACATACGATTAATACGAGGGACACTTGCTCCTACGCACATGTCCTCAAATTACTGACAATGTGGTGACAATAGTGCTAAAGTTTATATGAGAGGTACACGTACACAACACTTGAGTGAATGACTTGCCAGCAGGATTGATGCAAAAAACACTTACTTAATAGATTATACTCGTAGTAGACTGAAAGGGAGATTATGAGCAAATATGCCACATGCTTGAACGTGTGACAATACAATGCCTTTGTTTTAATGCTTACAAATACATACACTTTTTTTATCTGTGACACTTGCCTTTCAGGGTATACATGGGGTATACCAAAACATGGTTTTATTTAAGTAGATTTATAGATTAGTAAACACGGTAGATCTTAAATGGACGTTTTTTAAAAAAACTGTACCTTTTGTAACAAGATGTGTTTAATTTTTTAATACATTTTTTATGACTCAGTTTAGTGACGCCCATAGCGAGTGTAGGTATGAAAAAAACATCACAACAATAACGGTTTTGTTTGGGACATTTTAGCAGAAAACATTAGAAAAAAAGAAAAGTTACACATTTTTGTGAAAATACCCAAATACGAGTTAGTAATTCCTAACTTCTACCAAGCTTCTACCTACTCATCAAGAGAAAATAAGTTCCACTTGATGACACGATAAAATAAAATCAAAAAAGGAACGTTTCCGTTTTTAGCTGAATTTATTTCACTAATTTAAAAGTATTTGTATTATGTTACGTTGCATCAATAAAACCGTTTACAGATGAGAAATGTTATAAAGAATTATATTTATTGGTATTTTCTTTTGGGTAGTATGTAAAACATGTGGCCAAAAATTATGAAAAAAGGTTTTAATTAATTTGATTCATCTTTACAAAGGAATTATAATAATAAATTTGGCGGTCCCAAACATGGCATATCAACCCTTTGGCAAGCCATAACTAAGTGAAGTCCAAATTAATAGTGACCATCGTCCCGGAAGGTGTCCGGGGAATACCGACGCCTGCGCTGTTAATCGTAACCAGTTTAGGGGCCGTGGGACACTGGTGGGACCTTGAATAATAAAGGTCTTGGGGACTGAGGTGTGGCGTCGCAACAACTTAATTCCCACCGGGTTGCCTATATTTTTTATGTGACGTTAGTGATAACAATTAATATGACATTATGTAGGTTGTGTTCACTGCTGCAAAGTGTTGTATCCGAAGACATAGGTTCCTGCCTCACGCTTCTCGGAAATGTTCATTCCACGCCACTGATAGCTAGATAGTCAGTGCCGGATTAGCCTATTAGTAATTAAGCAATTGCATAGGGCATCACGTCTTGGGGGGCACCATAAACAGCACCCAAATAAAATTTGCTAGCACATGAAAGGTGTTACGGCTACTTACAGATGGGGGGGGGATCACAGGAGGGTATTGCTTAGGGCTTAATCCGGCACTGGATATAGTACGTACGTAGGTACCAGGTGTAGCAAAAGACATTATGCGTAAAGGTTTTTGCAGTGTCTTCTAGGCACTGAAAGTCAATAAAAGAATATTCAGCAAAATATATCTAGCTGAATAGATCAGACGTTTTCAACCGGTGTGCCACGATTGCCGCGAAGTGTAGGTATGCTGTATTGAAATCATGAATAGCTATTTTAATATATAGCTCTTTGGGGTTTCGTAGCTCAACTAGACCTTATTGATGAGCCTCCGCTGTCCGTTATGCATTATTAAGGGTATACTGTACGGAACCCTCTACGCGCGAGTCCGACTCGCATTTGGCTATTTTTACTGGTGTGCCGTGAAACTTTGATGAACAAAGTGTGCCGTTAAAACCAAAAGGTTGAAAACGCCTGGAATAGTGGAATAGACTGTCTGGAAACTCATCCTATGTCCAGTAGGTCATCTAGTGCTGCACATGTTCATAATGTCCGTCGGTAAAAAGAATTTTCAGACAAGGGATGTTCTAACACACGTGTTCCTTATTTTATTTTGAGTAGATACTTAGTAGTCAGTAGTAGTGTCAGGAAAGAAAACTTGAACTTCTGAAAGTAGCGACATGTTTAATTAACCCGAACTCTTAATTTTGCTCAGTTATTTAAGATTGATGTTGGCGGGTAGTTATGATAAAGCGGAGCATTATTTACAGCGGCCCGGGGGAGACGGTTTCGTTACCCGGTTCAGTAGGCCATAATAACTTGAGGGAATACGCGGCGCAGCGCCCCGACACCCGGCTGCTGCGCGTGCGGCGAAATAGGGTGCGTCTTTGGGTTTATATCATAAGCATAACGACTACATTGTCAAAACATAGGTATTAACCAAATCATGATAAGACCCAGATCTCAGAAGTAACATCTCTGTGTCCCACAAATGTTATAAATGCGAAAGTTTGTTTGTTGATTACCTTATCACTTAGATGAAATTCTGTGTAGATAAAAATAGTTTGAGTCCCTAGGAAGGACGTAAGATAGTTTTTATATAGAAAATTGCGTAGTTCCCGCGGGATAGCGATTAACGAATTCTACGTGGACAGAGTCGCGGGCAACAGCTAGTAATACTATAATATAAACAGTGAGGTAAAGCTCGAACGGCTACCGACCTTGCCCTGCCTAACCTTGGGTGGGTGAATAATATCTTATCCTGGAATTCCTGGATTTTTACGTAAGTACTTAATGTTACTTGTAAGATTCATATAACGGTTACTAACATTTTATCTCAGAATAACTTAAGAGAAAAACAACAACACCCCCCTTGTACCGTAGTATACCGTAAAGCCGAAATGAAATTATTTTTACACAAACCGAATTTACACAACACATACAGTTAATTTTATGCAACTACCTAGCATTAACTGCATTAGTTATGAGGCCAATAAGACAAAATAGAAGACGTGCTTAGGCATCAAGGGCCCAATTTTGAACGGTACTTACCTACTGTTAAATTTTTGACGTAAAATGCTTGAAGGTAATCAAATCAATTATGTATGGAAATGTTTTGGTTCCTCTTTGTTACGGAACTATTAGCATTATTCTAAACATGATCCAATATTAAGCATCTCCTTTACACAGATAAATCTTAGCGTCATTCCAGTATTAAACGGCAACTCGTTGCAAAGTACGCCCCACGCAACGCGGACTATTTCAATTTCACCCTGCTATAGCGAATGCCTTGTCCTTTGCAATGTTGCCATATCTATAATCTGTTGCTTACGCGAGGCACATGTGCCGATTACTCTGCACACCTCCTATTTGATACACTTCTCATATTTCATTTCCATTCTAGTGGTTCATGTCTTATTCCGCGACTGAGGGTTACAAGGCTGACCTTTGTATTTCTGTATTTCGGAAGATTTCAATAAAATTAGTAACGTTGTTTAGTCAACGCTTTGTTAAATCTAGGTTCCAGTTTTTCGAACAAGAACACTGCAGGTACAGTCGAGTTCATAAACTTGAGAGCAAAAATTTGATCAAAAATATCTAAACACGCTTCTACGCCGTTAACAATAGAGTCGTGTTCAAATATTTTTGATCAAATTTTTGCTCACAAGTTTGTGAACTCGACTGTACCTAACTGTACTTTGTTTATCCGTATACCGGGTGGACCCTGTAACAGGAGCAAAAAATTAAAATACAGGTTCTGCTACTCAAATCGAACTAGGTACATTAGTTCTGCAACTTTCAAAAATTAAGTAATTTTATCATTGTTTATTCCAAACAAATTAATTGGTATTTTCAATGTACGGCATCCAATAGTCTAAATGACATCGCCGGTCACATACATTGCTAGGTAGTAGGTACCTACTAGTTATTTTCAAAAGTTGTAAAACTAAATTAGCTTAAGATAAAGAGTGGAAGCTGTGGTTTAATTTTTGCTCCTGTTACAGGGCCCAGGGACCTTGTATAATTTGCATAGTAAGTTTTTAATTAAAAAAAAGGCTTTTTTCTGACTCTACTCTTTGTTTGCTGTACTGCATCGTCATCCAAACTAATATTCGTTTGTGTAACTTTGTAATTTCAAGTCAATTTGCACCATATACAAGTTTGATCTAGATAAACGACCTATATTTATAAAGAAAAACATCGCAAGTTAGTAGAGGCTTGTAAAAACAATTCGATGTCCAGGGAGAGAGAAAACTTAAAATAGGGTGACAGCACCAATCATGGACTTGTTAGGCACAGTATTATAGAACCTACCCAGTAATAGACAGCAAGGGTTCAATACCATTACCCACAATTCATTGGGCCATATTATAATCATCAATTTATCTGAACATTAGTGTTGTTAGTTTAAAAAAAAATTAGCGTCCGTTTATTAAAATTTGAGTTTACGGAAAAAAAATGTGCACATGGTCCTTGAGGCGCAGTCCATGAGGCGTTTCTCTTGTGGTCCTTGTCCATGACTGGTGCCGTCTCCCTTATGTAGTTCTCTCCTATAAGTATCATTATGCACCAGAGTGGTTGGTTAAGACTGCGTTTCCACCAGAGGTGTGCGAGGACAGCTCTAGTGGAAATAGCTGAGCGCAGAGCCGGATTAAGCCAGCGCGGGGCCTGTAGCAAATTTTATCATTGGGCCCTTGATTTTCTTCAAGTTTATAGTATAAGTACAATATTATAGGCGGTGTTTTGAGTTGGATTGTGGTGGCAGTGTACTTTATTAACATTGATTTAGAAAAAAAATGCTTCTATCTAAATTGACGTTTTTTACGATCAGAAAGCCTTGGTCGCGGCTATGTGGCTAATCCGCCACTGGCTGAGCGGAGCGAGGATAGTTAAATGAGGCGTTTCCCTTGATCCATGAAAAACACATTCTCGCACATCTCTAGTGAAAACGCAGCCTGATTTACGTTTTCACTATGGAAAATGCTGTTTTCAGGATTCTTACGGAACTGAATATAGATATTACTTAGCTAGCCTGCAATTCCCTGTGAGCATCGATCGGCCGCGGCGCACGCGACTGCACCGCTGACAGTGACGTCTGCCAACTGCTGTCAGTACAGTTAGCTACAGAATTGTTTGAATAAATAAATAAAAATAATTTATTTCAGACCATTAGATCCATAGTTTAGCTTAAGGCAGGGTAGGTACGGTGGGATTATTTATTTATTTGTCAGTAAAAAAAATACAGTTTTACAGTTAAAAAATCAATGCGCTCTAAAATTCAAGTTAAATGCAAAAAAAGACAAAAAACACAATAAAGACGTACCTACAAAAAAACTAGTTAGGGATTTTTTAAAGTCTGAACTTATTTTGATTCATTTTTAATTTATTTAGTTAAAAGGATGACTGGTTTTATTTAGTTTTTGAATATGACTCAACTGCTAGATAACCAGCATATTCTGCGCTAAGCTAGAGGAATATAGAGTGCCAGATTTGGATCCGTCAGTATGGGCAAATCTAGAACTATTAGACATACAAACAAAGACGACCGGATGGCCGAGTGTGGTTAGAGAACCTGACTACGAAGCTTAAGGTCCCGGGTTCGAATCCCGGCCGGGGCAGATATTTGTATGAATAATACGAATGTTTGTTCTCGGGTCTTGGATGTTTAATATGTATATAAGTATGTATTTTATCTATATACGTTTATTTATCCGTTGCCTAGTGTCCATAGTACAAGCTTTGCTTAGTTGGGACTAGGTCAATTGGTGTCAAGTGTCCCATGATATTTATTTATTTATTATTATTTATCTGTTCTAAAGAACCACGTCAACGATTTTAATGAGAAGAAAAACTGCCTAAGTACATAGATTAAAAAAAACTTGTACTCGGTTCGGTTGAATCGGTTATATTGGAAAATAAAACTTACATTATTTCTAGTTCCCATAGAAATTTAGTAAAATCACGTATTTCAAGCAAGATCTATGGATCTATGGATCAAACACTTGTGAAACAAATGCACTGCGGGTAAACACTAGTATTGAATATAGGTCGGTTCTCTATCGTTTGCCCCAATTCATATAACATAGTGGGCATTAAAAAAAAAAGTACCCTTTCTTTTTTCAATTTTGGAAAAAATATGGGGTTTTCTCAGAATCAAAAGCACAATCGATTCCGATGGTTTAAAAAAATGTCCCAATCAAAAATGTCACTTTTGCGACGTTTCTTTTTCATAAGTACACTCGGTATGGGCGTCACAAAACGTACTCATAAAATTTGTATGAAAAAAAAATACAATTTTAAAGAAAAGGTACCTACTTACACGTTTTATTAAAAACTCCCTAATGTATCTTTTCCATAATTTTCATTTGACCTATTTCTGAAACAGTATTTCCTTAAGTTATTCTTTTTTTTAACCTGACCTAACCTATTGCATAATTATGTACATTAAGATGGATGACATTTAGAAAAATCCTGAAAACAGCACGGTTCTGTATATTGCCTGACAAACGTTGGTATGCCAAGTGAAATTATGGTTAGTGAAGTGATTCGATATACCTAGGTCATTGTGTTTTTTTTTAGGCCTATAATAGTTGTGTGCCCGACAGTACCGGCAGCTGAGTGAGCGCTGAGTGGCGGGCACGCGACGCGGCTGCCCACACGCACAGCGCAAACAAATTACTATCGAGATTTGCCTGTAAACTTCGTTAGCTTGTCTTGAGTTTACACGATATTTAAAAGTAGGTAAGTATCAACCTTTTTCTCGCAGTGTCAAGTATAGATCTAATTCATTATTTTCTCAAAACTGTCTCAAAACGCAGATATTCATTGCCCCGGAACGCATATTTGCCATAATTAATTTCACATGTTGCAAAATATTCACAAAATTATTCTAATTTTAAATAAACCCGCGTAGCTCACCCAAAAACTATGAGATTTGACATTTCGGAGACCTCACGCTACACTAGCGCCTCTAGCGGCGAATTCATACGCGATAGCCCTCATTGGTAACAAAGTCAATCGTGTAAATCACCCTCGACCGCGACACAAGGCAATTGCGAATGTTATTATATCATATTTATATTATATTCGCGTAATAGTGGCCTTAATGGCATTGCCATAAACTGGACACTTGCTAGCCATCTGCCAGGGAAAGTTAGCAGAAAGGTATGTATTTTGGAAACTACTGCGTATTAGCACAAAGCTAGCAAAGCTGAGTATAGTCAGCTCTAATGATCTGCCACGCTCATTACTGTCATGTCATAATATTAATAGAGTTGTGAAGATCGTTTTGACTTGATCTTTTTCGACTAGGTAGGTACTTACCTACTGACGTAATTAGGTATATTTTATGCCTAAATAAGCTGAGGGTTTAAAAACTATTTATAGCGTTCAATTTATTACGAAAACAGTATAGCCCACCAAATTTAACTAATAATTAATTTATTGTATCGGGCGTTACTTTGCGGAGGTTCACCATGCTACCAGATGTTAGACTAACTCTG
>NC_133480.1:10463618-10541268 GCF_025370935.1 Choristoneura fumiferana
TCTGTTAGAATATGTAAATTGTTACTTCCACGGCCCGATCATCAGTTTTGAATGGGCTCCTCAGTAAACCGGAAGTTGGACAATGGCGCATCACACGAAATTAGTGCAGCGATCAGTGGCGCTGGAGTCAATAAGTTTAGAACATTGCTCGTAACGCTGCGTTTATTTCGAGCGGTTCCGCGATTGATACTGAATGATCTTTTAGTTCCTAGATGGTGAGCTTGCAGGTGTCAAATGATGAATCATTCTTGTATAGTAAAATTTAATGTAACAAGTACCTATATAGGTAATTGAACTTTATGGTTTCAGGTGCTTGGTAGAGACACAATAAGGGCCACGGTTCCTCCATTTGTTTGTGGCAATTATTACAATACACAAAAAATAAATGTAACGCAATTCATTATAGCAAATCAGTTCTAACTTTGGAAGTAACCTAGTACCTATCCGTAGTATTTTTGTTACTCAAACTGTTGAAATGCTTACAACTCTTCCTCTTTAGCAAATTTTAATCTTCACGCTAGATGCCGTGCAACAGGGGTGTATGTTTATAGAATATAAAGTTGATGTATTCAGAATAGAAAACTCTACATCGTACTTATAACAAATATAATTAATTCATAACGAGTAACTTACAACTTTTACACATTGGTAACTAATAAGCTAACATTATGTTTCACCCAAGAATGCTTTACTTACGTGCACTTTCATGCACTCAGAGTTAAAATGCCGAGTTTTAAACATCTAGTGCGTACTCCAAAGATGCCAATCTCAGTACGGGCGCATCAGCTTACGTGGCGTCGTCACATAATCGCGTTTTTGTATTTAAATTTCAACGATTTGAATACAATGTGGCTACTGAGATCGATCCCATACAATAATGGGATGGGCGAGACAGCCCATCTTGCGATGGACAATTTTGTATTTAAATCCATAATTATTGAGTTCAACCGGGTACTTAAATAATCAACTTGACAATTCCACTTTCAATTTTGAGGGCGTAATAATGAGCGAAAAGTTCAGGAAAAACTAATAACAACATCACATTATATTGCTTCTAGCTTTAACAAGTTTACATTTCAACCCTTTATTCTTGTTTATTCCACTCCTCACTCATATCTCTATTATGTATCAAAACTGTCAAATCGTACCTATTTTGGACAGCCAATGTTATCGGGTGGAGAATGCCAACATTCAGTACCTAACAGGGTGAAATAGGGAAACGTTTAAAATATTGTAAACACCATTAATTTCCAAGCCAAAGTTCAGAAAAGAGTTAAAACTTAAATCTCATTTCCACTATTTTGTTCAAAAAAAATAATGGCCATAAACGAAATTGACGCGAAATCGAATATAAAAAATTCAAATCGACCTCACACCCTCTAGGGTTCTACTTCGAAAAACCGTAGGGTTTCTTAAAAAAGTAAATTTGAATACAGTAGCCCAGGTGTTGGCTGCCAGTATTTTTTTTACTTTTAAACTGTAGGTGTCACAGATCTTTATCAGGCGGACGGATTTAACGATCTCGTAAGGCGCGGCCGTGTCAACTTCGTATTTTTTCTATTTTGTTTTTACACGTCTAACGCGTCACGTCGAATTAAGTAAATCCTTTGGGTTAGGAACTTATCCTTGTGGGTGCGAAGACAATGTTCTGTGTTCGTTTAAGACGGTGCGAGGTTTAAGCGGTGCCTTTTTGGTCGACTTGTTTTTAGACATCTAGATTGTGTAGGTAATGTTTTTTTTGTCGTACAGTCAACGTAGCCAGTAATAATAAGAACTTAATACAGGCGATTATTTATTAATTACAAGAATATGTATTTTTACATAGATACATTAAGTAAATTGAGCTTAATATTAAATATATTTCATTTACATAATAATAATGTTGTTCGCTTTACACAATCGGCATTTATAACACTCTACCTATACTTACGTGATGTTGTATGTACCTACATTATTATATGTAGTATTTGCATTCATAGTTTAAACATGTCGCTTTACACGCAATTTAATCCAACACAGCACAGCTTTCAATTATTGGTTCTATTCTAAAGATTCAGTCAACTAAATTTTCAATTTACTGGCGATAAATTAATCCTTATTTCTCTTTAACAAAGGTTTAAACTGTATCAATCTAAGACCGACCATTTGTCAGGTAAAATAAGCAATAATTATATTACTTTCGAAAATCGTATGATATTTTTATTTTTATTCTAATTTGACCTTTGTTACCATAATACAGGGTTCTATTATTACTCACATGCTCAAGTTACTTAAGACCTTATAAAATAAAAATGATATGGGATGCGAATCCCTAAGTGTCATCTGACAATAGAAATACAACTGTTAAATTTGACCCCAGACACAATGACAAATAATGGGAAAAGCTATTTATTTATGTACAGTTTTAATATATTTTCCAAAAAAATATTAATTACTTTTGTAGAGAAATTTTGGAACTCTATTTTATTACTAGTGCAGTCACCAGCATTAATATCTGCCACAGCGGAGCGTGCACAATATATGACACGTCTTACCGATCCTAGAAATAGAGTCATATCAGATATTTAGTGCTGGTGACTGTACAGTCAACGTCATAAATAAGTGATCAGTTTTGTACCTTGTCACTTTAACGTCATGTTTGAAAAGCCATACGAAATTGTATCGACTGAAAGCGACAAGGTCACAGAAAGGTCGACAGAAATGATCACTTATTTATGACGTTGACTGTACATCATCATATTGAAAAATACAAAATACGATGATTGGAGATAGAGCCGGACCTTAAATCAACATAGTAGGAGTAGGTATCTATCATTTGCTGTAGGTAAATCGGATTTTAATTTGAAGCTAAAAGTTTGCTTCCACTGACGTTTCAATTGTTTTGGGCAATGAGTTTAACACTAAAACGTTACCAAAATTACAGCAATTACGCTATAGGTAAAAAAACTTAAGATAAGAGTACGCCCTTTTTGTTTGTATAACAGTATTACTAAACTGTTAAGTACCTTTGAAACTTAAGTAAGCCACACAGGTAATTTGGAAAGTCAGATCCTTTTTTCTTAAGTATTTTTACCTAAGAATATACCAGAACATTTTATGTGGTCCATAACACTATAGTAAAATAAAACAAATAGACAAGACAAATTTACAACCATAATCCACACTTTCATCCGTCATGACCCCACTTGTCTCAAATCAAAACAATAGACAATAAATCACATGTCATCATACATTTTATTTATCAATCGTTGGCAACCCTAATCTCGGTAGATCTAATCATATAACACCACAAACTTACATTTACCGTTATTACTGACGCAACTGTAGCTGTAATTTACCCCTACATGTTTGAAGGGTAGTTAGTTCATGTTTTCGCCGCCGGTATTGGTAAGTTGGTGTCGTCTCGTGCACATCTGCGAAGCAGTGTCTACGCGGCAGAGTCGCCAGTGTTGACTAACACGACATTTGGGGCCTCGGGGACCCAACAGCCCTCATTAGGGGGGTTAAATTAAAGATTTATTCTTTTTTGAATCAGTTCGATAGTGTGTAGTTTTAGAGTTAGTCGAATTGTTGCTGTTCTGGACGCGCGTTAACACACAAATAAAAATACGACTTCTACATAGTTAAGTCAAAATATCTTGACTCGTTTTTAACTATAAAACGTTTTAAATCATCATCAACGCGGAAGACGTCCACTGATGAACAAAGACCTCGTCTTTAGACCGCCACAATAAACGACAACTCGCTACATCCAGGAGCTGCCCGGAGCTCTCGCGATGTCATCAGTCCGGGATCCTTTCGACTGCCATAATTTTATAAGTCATAATATAATGTTTGTCATATTTTTTTCCCTCTGAAACCGTACATTATTCATAAATTTTTAAATGGTCACCTGTAGAACTCTATAGGTTAGGTATGGTTTGTTTTATAACAATTCTCAAAAATAACAGTTGTGTCAAACATTACATTATGACTAACAATTTCCGACCAGTCGATATTGACCCAAAAATTATAGACACATATATCTCAGCTATCCAAATTTAATCTAAAACCTTTTTTAAGTAACTGGATCTACTTAACAAAACGACACCCAGCGTCACGCACCCATCATTGTGTCATCCTGCACCATAATTCCTACAATAAATCCGAGCATTCAAACTCTCAAAATGTTGAATTGACAAATAAAAAACACAATGAGGGCACTAACCCTTCGCCTGAATAAAGGACTTGCCCTTTTAAATAGTTGCTGTTAAAAAGACACCCTTTGACAATGTATGGAATGTATGGCTTCTTAGGACCAAAGCTAATGTCATTTTGGAAGCCAAAATTGCAGCGTTTAGATTGGAACACTTTATTTTGAATCATCATCATCATCCCAGCCTATTTACGTACCACTGCTGGGCATAGGCCTCCTCTCATTCTGAGAGGGCTTTATTTTTAATGTAGGTATTTCATTCTATTGTCCATCTATTGTGGTGGCATGAGTGTGGTGGATATCGTTTCGTTAGGCAACGCGGAGACTGAGAGAGGCGTGAGTTAAGTATGTCTTTGGATGGAACACCTCACAGTAAGTGTTTACAACTTTAATTTTTAATTACGCACGATGCCAATTACCGAGACGCGGATAATTCTGTCCTTGTGTAGAACTTTAATTATACTTGTCGTCGCTGACGTCACGTAAAAATTTAGGTAATCCAATGGGAGTCTAATTTTGGGCATTCGTGAACAAAATGTTTTCATGAATGCTTAATTATTCATAACTGAGTAAAGTTATGTACATACTTTCGAAAATACGAAAGATAACTTAGGTTAAGGTTAGATTAGATTAGGGTTAGGTTATGTAGGTACTTATTACCTAACTGAAACAATTAAAAAGGTGCTCATCAGTTTGTTTGTTTGTTTATACTCTTTATTGTACAAAAAGGAAAACAAAAAGGTTACATAAATAAAAGTTGTGTTAAGTACAAAGGCGGACTTATCCCTGCAGGGATCTCTGCCAGTCAACCTTTGAGTGGTAGAGGAGCAATCCAAAAAACAAGGATCGACAAATAGAGCAAAACATTTGAACAAATATAAATGCATATATAAACCTCAAATACCTAACTATATACAATAAATATATAACACATATATAAAACATTAATATATTTATAACTAAATATAAAATAACATAAATACACACATTTACATACAATACATAAATAATACAAGTATAAAGGATAATTACTTATTAAATAATCAAGGAACTATAAGTAATATACCTATAAGGAACTAAAAGTGCCTTAGGGATATGTTTATCCTTGAAAGTTTTGAACAATTCAATATATGCGTAGGTATTACAACTGAGTCAAAAATACATATACATATTTTTCTAGGGATAATGAGTATTACTAGACTTTTTTGATTTTGAGTGTATATTCACTATAACACACATTTTTTAAGAATTTTTATATTTTTTTAATGCAATTTCATATAAAGTTCTTGTAACTACGTGTAGGCAGACTCTACAATGCCTACACACCTCTTTCGCTTCAGTCTTAACACTCGTGCATCTTTTAATAGGTTCTCGTAGGTTGCGGTTGCGGGTTTGACTTTGCCTGTGTTTTTATTAATGTTATCAATTACAAGTCGTTTTGTAGCAATATCCCCTCAATTATAATCCAACAATGCAAAACAGCACACATGTTCCAAACAGATTTAACTCAAGACCAATCCCCCACAGATAAATTACTCATTCTTCGACCAAACGATACCACCAGTTGCATCAACTAATCCACAATATAAAACATATCAGTAACCTAACAGTTGTTCTCAATGTTAACAACTAACCGCCCTCAGGGGTGTACTCAGACAGAAGACGCCGTATGGCACCCTACTGCAAATATTTTATTAAGTTTGATACAGAATTGGATTGTAAATAGTATCGGCGGAAACGATTTCGTGGATGATAGGAAAATAATGCAATTTCAGTTAGATGAGACGGTTTAACGCTAGGGAGAAGACTAGTTGGGGTAGTGGGGAACTATTCGCTTAGCACCCTAGAAAGAATACGCATGTAAAATTTGTAATAAAAAACTTTTTTTTCTAATTTTTACGATCCATTAAATTAGGTATATGAAGACGCAATCTCTGGCCCAGCGAGTCATTTCACTTTGCATAACTTCATAACGGCAATAGGGATGTTGATACCACCAATCAACTGACGTACTTTTTATGAGCTGTCAAAACACAATTCTCCCATAGAGTTTCAATGGCAATAGCAACATATGACGTCATAAGTCGCTTTTTGTTCGCCAACTCAATCAACTAACTATTTATTTGTTTTAAAGCAACAAAAAATCTAATTTTACAGTTAATCGAAAATTAATCTGTTTTTCAGGGCTAAAATAAAGCGTTTTTTTACTGGAGTCGTTCCTTTGAATTATTTTTTATTGGCGTCAACATTCCTTTTAGACCAATCAAAACTAATCGTCTGCTACATGTGAAATTAAATTGACCAATGAGAATGCGTCATGATTTTGCGCCTTGATGGACGGGTTGTGGCTACAATATCTTGACTTTCTTGACTTAGGCTTGTGCTTTTTTAATGTTATTGCATGCTGATGTATTTTTCTATTGCAACCACATCTCATTGTTTAAAACCCTCCGACAGGGTAGCCGGTTAAATTAGGTCAATATTGAGTGTCTCAAATCAAATGTAATTTCAAATGTAATTCCGCACATGAATTTTGAAAAACTCAGAGGTGCGAGCCGGGGTTCGAACCCACGACCCTCTGATTGAGAGGCGATAGGTCAAACCACTAGGCCACCACGGCTTACATTTGAAATTTACCACGAGCTTTGCGGTGAAGGAAAACATCGTGAGGAAACCTGCACAACCTGCGAAGCGATTCAATAGTGCGTGCGAAGTTCCCAATCCGCACTGGGCCCGCGTGGGAACTATGGCCCAAGCCCTCTTGTTCTGAGAGGAGGCCTGTGCCCAGCAGTGGGACGTCTATAGTCTGGGATGATGAGTGTCTATGAGAAACGAAGTATGGGTATAATTTTTTAAAGGTATTCAACACGTCGATGACATATCGGATGTCGAATGTTACAGAAACAATAAATTAAAACCAAAAATCCATAAAGTACTTACTAAAATTTTAAGAAAATAGAACCTAATTCAAAACTTGATTACAATGGAACTCAAGAAACATACTATGATCACCTACGTGTTAATCGTTAGACGTTAGACGTTTTGTTTTTGTAGCCCTGTTTGCTAGTAGAATTATTTTGTTAGAAATAATCTGTGGAAATAACATAAATAAACTTTTACATGAATGAAATAAATCCACACATTTACGAGATAAACTACTTATATTTTAATTTATTATTCCTATGTTATAGACATATATAGAGAAAATTTCTTAGCATCAAATAAGTACCTAATGTACTCTCGTACCTACGAGTAATGTATAATAGAAAAGTAATAAGTGATAAAGTGAGCATAGATAAACGTCAAACTGTAATGAATTTGAACATTTGAACACATTTGGACGGCCGGATGGCCAAGTGGTTAGAGAACCTGACTACGAAGCTTGAGGTCCTGGATTCGATCCCCGGCCGGGGCAGATATTTGTATGAATAATACGAATGTTTGTTCTTGTGTGTTGGATGTTTAATATGTATTTAAGTATGTATTTATCTATATAAGTATGTTTATCCGTTGCCTAGTATCCATAGTACAAGCTTTGCTTAGTTTGGGACTAGGTCAATTTGGTGTCAAGTGTCCCATGATATATTTATATTTATAAAACGCTCGTTCACTGACTCAGAATTATAGTAGGTTTATACGAAACAAAAACCCCTGATAAAAATTTTAAACCAAAACGTTCACAACATAAAAATGTATAACTACATAACGTCATCACAAAACACCCTTCAGCGATAAAATTTGGCTTCTCAATTTAAAATTTCGCACCTCGACAACTGACTCCAAGTGCACCCTCGCGATTGGTTGCCAAGATAACGGGTGGGGGTATTGTAACATTTCTGGCAGTATTGCGATAACGTCCGAGGGGTGAGGACGTCCGCAACATGCATAGATAAGGCGTAATGCGAGGGTAGTTTTATAACGGTATTAACTCGAGGGACGTAAATTGAGAAAAGTGCGTAAGTTAAGGGAGATAAAGTGTTGGGGATACGCGGGAATCAATTAAGGATAGGGCAGAAGTATTTTTCAAGACACGAAAAGTGTTTTAGGTGGTTCCAAAATTTGGACCATGTCAACCGACAATTCATAATACAAAACGGTTGTCTAGAAAAAGATCCGATGTGACACGAAAATTATTCATACAGTTGTATGATTAATTTCCGCTACGCAATTTCTCGCAACGAAAATATTGATTCTAATTTTAACCAACGAACGGTGAACGAAAGTTGGACATCTTAATGTCCAAGTTTTTTAAACAAACCTGTTCACCGATTATGAACTTACATCATCATCATCCCAGCCTATATACGTCCCACTGCTGGGCACAGGCCTCCTCTCAGAACAAGATGGCTTGGGCCATAGTTCCCACGCGGGCCCAGTGCGGATTGGGAACTTCACACACACCACTGAATTGCTTCGCAGATTTGTGCAGGTTTCCTCACGATGTTTTCCTTCACCGCAAAGCTCGTGGTAAATTTCAAATGTAATTCCGCACATGAATTTCGAAAAACTCAGAGGTGCGAGCCGGGGTTTGAACCCACGACCCTCTGCTTGAGAGGCGATAGGTCAAACCACTAGGCCACCACGGCTTTTCATGAACTTACAATACAATTTATTTATATATACGCCGATTAGTTAGATTAGTTACGCCGATTTCATAAAATACGTTGAATATAGGTAAATCAACTTTAAATAAAATAGTCCACAAATACCTATCAGCTAGGTATCAAATAACATAAAAACATACTTCGGCAATCAAATTTAGCGCGTCTCGTTACCAAGCCATAAATTTCAAAAAAGAGTTTCTTCCCTTCATTGATTCATTCCAATTCATCTTACACTTTTATAATCTTTTATTTACTCACTTACTTACTCGAAATTCTGATCTATTTTACAAATATAAAAATCAATGCCGTAGTAACAACATACTTAAAATGCCAATCCAATGCCATAGTTAGTTATGTATGTATGTACATATAACTGAACAGCTTCGCATGGCCACAGTCCACCGTCATACCGAATCTTCCCACAGCGATGAGAATCGCCAAAACCAGCTAGTGACATTCTAATTACAAAGCCTACGTCTCAAAATCCGAAGATAGATTTAAAAATAGCCTGTCAAGCACCTATAATTATCGTCACGCTTTACCGACCTGGGTAAAAAAGGTAGCACGCCGGTTTGTTAGTAATATATTATAATCTTTCCAGCTCATTTGAATGCCTCTGTCTTCATGTCAATCACGTAGACTAGAAATAATCAAAGATTGATGGATGGTGCTAGATGATCCTTCATTCATGAGTCGTTCGACTGGTTTTTTTTTCTCTGACCCCAGCGAGAAAGGGCGATGGGTTTGGGAATTAAAAGTTGATCCACGGTTAGGTGATGCGGAAATTTTGTTGCAGAGTTCTAATGACGGACGTTTTACCAGTTTTATTTTGTGAAGTTGACTTTGAACCCAAAATGTAATGTTATTTTGTTAACATTTGAAATCATTTGGATGAGTAAAATGTAAATTTTATTAGGCCAGCGTGCTCCATCTTATCTCTTGTCTCTTGGTCAAACCTATATCTGAATTTAAAAAAATGTTAGTATGAATGAGGCAGCTTGTGTTAGTTAGGTTCAGAGAGCTCCGGACACTTGGGGAAAAAATTGCAGTTAGGCTTGCCAAATTAAAAATGAGTAAGTATACTTCGCAATTTTTTGGAGATTGAAGAATGCATGAGTTAGACATATTTGCTAGAGGATGACGACTATAATAAGTTTTAATGAGCTTCAGATATTTTCGGGAACACAAATAAAACTTAAAATGTGTCATCTTATTACCCCAATTTCTCCGTTATGCGTATTAAACAAAACAGGGTGGTACGCGACCCCAAACCATAAATTCATAGAGAACATTAAAACACCGCCCATTAAGCAAAGGAATTGCCCCAAAATGCCTCAAACATGTGTCCTGTTGCGACCTGTCATCAGGGTTGCCAACACAATAGTGCGGAATTATATTTTTTCTGTTGGCAACACGTCGACAGACGCGCGCAGCGGGACGCCGCCACGCCTCCCCTTGTTGCCGATTTGTTTTGTACACGATTCATTTATGGATTAGAATTATGGTTATAGATGGTTATGAAGGTAAAAATGGTCTAAACTCTAAACGAAAGCACCCTTGTACTCGTACTCGTATAAATATTTAAGTACATATTACAGTATTTTACAGACTCTACAGTCTCTACCTATAAATTCTCTTTTTTAACCCCTGGCGCAAAAAGAGGGGTGTTATAAGTTTGACCGCTATGTGTGTCTGTGTGTCTGTGTGACTGTGTGTCTGTCTGTCTGTCTGTCTGAGGCACCGTAGCTCTTAAACGGGTCGACCGATTTGAATGCGGTTTCTTTATTTGATAGCAGGTTTTCTAGCAATGGTTCTTAGATATGTTTTATTAAAATCGGTTCAGCTGTTTTTGAGATATTGAACTTTGAAGTGACCAAGTTGGGGGTTTTCCAACTTTCTGTTGGTTATTCCTTTTTTCACTATAGCCTCCTGACAATGGCAATGACATAAAGTTTAATAAATCAAAAATTTGACTTTGACGTCAAGAGGATAGATAGAGACTCAACGACTACCTTGGTCATCATCTACTCATAGCAACTGGCCGAAAAGGTTTGCCCTAACAGAAAGTATACTTTTTTTAAACAACTATACTGTCTATCCACTATGTTTCACACAGAAATGATTAACGAATTTCACCTAGTTATAGGCACGCGCGGGCAAATTTTTCCAGCTCGGAATCATTAACTGAGTCTACCTCCCAAATTTTGTTGAAATCGGAGAGATAAACTCAAGGTACAACGGTAGATAGAAATGCCCCGAAACGTCAAGTAGTTGGTACATATTAATTACGGTTTATCTAGTCTATTTTATTTTCTTCTTTGCCTCTCCTGTTTCTAACTAGGCGTAGAATGCGCACCGGGCGAGGGCGCTGCTCAAGGGGCCATGTTTTGTACAATAATTAGGCCACTCCACTGTTGCCAACATAATGATATGACAAACGATAATCCGTAATAGTGGGCGATTTTAATGACTACTCGGTTAGATTAGCTACGCCTCGGTCACGCTGAGTGTGTCATTATTAAAATAGGAGGTTAATTTGTAGTAAAAAATGACGCCTCAGGAGCTGGCAACGCAACATTTAATATGAAATTTATAAAAAGAGTTCTTTGTTTCTCTTTTAAAAATATTTTTTTACAAGCATTGACCAGCTACTGCTGAGAAAAGGCCTCCCTCTTAGAACACCACAATGAACAACATCACCACTTGCATCCATTGGTTGCTAACAACTCTCACGATGTCGTCAGTACATTTAGTGGGAGGCCTGCTAGCGCTTTGTCTTCCGGTTCGTGGTCACTCGAAGGCTTTTCTCCCCCAACGATCACCAAACCACATACCAGCTACATATCCGAACCAAAATTCAAATGAATCTGATAACTGAAAGTGGTTATTTGACTCGAAAGATTAGAAGATAACTTACATTACGAACATTATGGGTGAAGCCAGACGAGCGTATTTTTTTTGAGTTGTGAGTCGCATATTTTTGGTCGTTTAATTTTGGTTTCATACAATGTGTAAAACTCAAAATGAGTCGCCGTGTGGCACAAACCAGACTTTTGTATAAAACCGGATGCAGCAGAAATTTCGCGACCGAAAATACGCGGTTCACAAGCAAGCAAGTGAAACAAAAGCTTGTAATAATGGATAAGATTTTTTTGGTAAAGCTCCTTGAAAGGCAAGTAAGACTTTTCCAAAGAAGTTTTATCAAAAAAGTAGTAATAATATACCAAAATTAAAATATTTTCTTACGAGATCATATATATTGTTACGTAATTCTTAAATATTTAATTGCTTGAGTGGCTCCCAGCTCGTTATGGTAGGTGGGAGTTTTTGGTAGCGGAGTAGCAAAATAAATTGATGTTGTTTAATGTTTATTTTTAAATAGGGGTTATAAGAGATTTCTTAAATGTTTAGGTAAGTTTGCTTTGACACATATTTTTTCATACTAGCCTACCAATCAGTGGCGGAGCTCTCCAGTAACTCGTTTCCCACCGGCTTGCCTAAACAATTTACGTGACGAAAGTAAGACAAATATCACAAATATGACCAATGTTGGTTTCACTAACTGGGAAAATGTATCAGAAACCTTTTTCCGTTATCTTGATAACAAATTGCAAAACAATTGTATTCTTTCTTTTGTCAACTGATTTAACCCTACTTTTAAACTTATAATAGAACATTTTGCTAACACCACTCGACTAAATATGATTACGTCCCGTGCTCTTGCGTACTTGAGCATTGAGCATTTCGGCAGCTGTGCTCATCTTTGAGCACCCGAATAGAGTAACTTTTTCTATTTTATGTTGAGAGCCTCATGCTGGCACCAATATGTCGTCGCGCTGGGCGCCTTTTTTTGTAATAAAATTAGGGAAAAATCACTTAATGACGGGACAGGAGCAATCCGCCCTTGTATTGTAAAAATAATTTTATCGTATTGTTATACATTATGTAGAACCTGTTTCTAATTGTAATTGTTATATTGTTTTTGTAATATTTTATTCAATTTTAACATTTTGTGACATTTCATTGTTTTCTAATTTAATCTTTTGTGTGTTCTTGACAATTTCAGTATAAATTCTCGTAACTTTGACATGTACAAATTATGATGTAATTTTATACTGAATGAATAAATAATCTAATCTAATCTAATCATTTATATTTGTGCCCCAATTGAACGGACTTACCTACGCTTGTAAATAAATACGATGTCAAGAAGTGACTTGCAATTTTAAATGTTTTGAGAACGGCTACATATAAAAGTATATATATGTTTACCATTGATCTTACATACAATAACATAATAAAAAATTTAACGCTGGAAGGACAAAAGATAAAAACAGCAGTTCACATTTTTTTCAGAAAAATGGTAACAGATGTTTACACAAACACACCCTCACAAACAAAAACATTGCGTCTACTCCCAACCGCATTATTATTGTCTCTATTCCGTTTTGGGTAAAAAAATATCAACCAAGTTTATAATATATTGCCAGCATCTTTGGTACCATGCCGCAGGGTCCATTTTTAGATTTAATATAATTTTAGTTTATTTAATTTTATTGTACATAATATACCTTATTTAGTCGAATGAATATTAAATGTTATTTTCAAAGAACAGTATAAGAGGTAGATTACAATAAATAAACTAAAACTAGATTAAAATTAAACAAAATTAAACTACCATAATTCTAAAAATGCCCCCTGCGGCATGGTACCGAAGATGCTGGCAGCATTTAGTTATTGTCAAATATCTCCTGCAATATGTACATCAACAGCTTCAACGATGTTTTTCGACTGAATACAAATATACTGTATTTTTTTCCAGTACTTACCATAATACTGTTGGTAAATTTTAGTACAAGCCTTACCTTCTCTATCACTCAACTTTGCGCTTTCAAAGGGTATAATCCTTTTATTTAGTTAATAGCTAGGTGGTTCTGGAGCAGTTCATTAATGGCAGCAATATAAAGTCACTCCACTATGTAATGAAAGCTGGCACGCAATGCTTTAGCTAAACTAAGATTGATTGGGAAAATAAAATGGTCCAATATGGGCGAAAATACACGTCAAATAGCAGAAAGACAGAGAGAATTTTAAGCATATTTTTTTTGACCTTTTTTTTAATTCGACTGGATGGCAAACGAGCAAGTGGGTCTCCTGATGGTAAGAGATCACCACCGCCCATAAATATCTGCAACACCAGGGGTACCTATTGCAGATGCGTTGCCAACCTAGAGGCCTAAGATGGGATACCTCAAGTGCCAGTAATTTCACCGGCTGTCTTACTCTCCACGCCGAAACACAACAGTGCAAGCACTGCTGCTTCACGGCAGGATTAGCGAGCAAGATGGTGGTAGCAATCCGGGTGGACCTTGCACAAGGTCCTACCACCTGCTATACTAACCTTTGAGCATAAAACGCTAGCGAAGCGTCTCCGTTTCAGCTTGAGCAAAAAATCTGTCCAGCTGTGTGTTCTCTTCTACAAGTCGCATTTCTCAACCGATTCTTGTGAAATCTTGTTATTTGTCGGTTAACACAACACAGCTAAATATACCAATAGGTAATCAATCGCAATACCTATTCATAGTACGTGTTCAGACATTCATGGCGATCTAGACAGCTTCGATGACTACTATGGCAACTGGACAACTTTGACCCCACGAAGGTGGCTCCGGGCACCCCTGGCCCAAATAAATAGTGCCAAGTACACTCACCGTATGTTCCATAATTTTATATCACCCTTCAGAATTTAGTTTCGTGTATCGCTGTGTTGTTTAGAGTGAAAAGGTAACAAATACATTACAGGCACATCAATATACTCTTTTTGTTTTTATGTAAGATTTGAAGTTGGATTGGTATCTAGAAAAAACACATAACTCCTGTACAGATTCCATGCTTGTCTATCGGTATCTGTATTCCAGTACGCTACTGTACTCGTACTAACGTTGCCTTTTTAGGGGTCATCACACAGAGGTAACAAAAAACTCAACGTTTTAGGTCATTACTACAGAAAATTTGGTAGGTACCTATTAAGTAATAGGTATCACCAACTTTCAGATTTCATTTGTGATATTATTGTATTATGTATAGGTACATACCTACCTACCAAATTTTTCCGTAGTAATGACCTAAAACGTTGAGTTTTTTGTTCAAAGAGCATAACAGTAACAAATCAAAAAATAAAAGTGTCTAAAAGTGCCTGAATGGCGCAGCAGGCAATGCACCCCTGCAGTAAAGGGCCCTCTCGAATCATACTTAGATTACCGTAATATCATTTTTGGTAAGTCTGTTTTGCAAATAAAATGTTGCTAGAGCGTGTTTTTTTTGGGTTTAGGTAAAGTTTAAGCTCTGAGTGATAACAAAGAAAATTGAGGAAAATCATCTAACTAATATTATAAATGCGAAAGTTTGTAAGTTTGTTTCTTTGTTTGTTTGTTACTTCATTACGTCTAAACCACTAAACCGATTTAGATGAAATTCGGTATACACATCGTTTAAGTCCCGGAGAAGGACATAGGATAGTTTTTAAGTTCCTGCGGGATAGTGCTAAAAGAATTCTGCGCGGACGGAGTCGCAGGTAACGGTTAGTAATTTCATAAACTAGACTAAAAATCTTTCAAGGTAAAATTGAAAATATCTATCGGAAACACATTAAAAAAAAATTGAATATGGATAGCGGTTGCTCGGGTCTATGGTGAAATAACAAGCATCACGTAATGAAATGATGAGGAACTAAGTTCGATTCCCAACTTCATCTATAATTCTATACTTTGCTTGCACTCTGTACCTACTGGTTACTAAGGATGAATGTTGACTAGGCAAGTACCTAATCAAACACATTTATTCCCGTAATAAGTTCTAATCCAAAAATGGCTTATAAATCAGTTGCACGTAATCTCACTCATTGTGAATGCGGCCCCTTATGACAAAGCTTATAATTAGATCGGAACAGTTTTTGGCCAAATCTACCAAAAATTCGGACAATAGAAACTCGATACTGATGTCAAAAAATCACTATAATTTCCCCCCAGGACCACGCCTCGCACCAGAAGACTTAATCAGGACGTTGGGGCTTACATTTCTGTTTCCGATACCATATACTATAACGTTTGAACACAGATTATCCAATCAGTTAAGATAAAGGACACGCTTTTTTACCCGTCACCATATTGGAAAAGACTTTGCCGCCAAAATGTGACAGTTCTAATTTAACATTTCCACAGAGCCGCTAGAGTCGCGTTCAGAGTGTTGGTAAGTGTTCGAAAAATCATTTGTAAAGCTAGCTGCACTCGGGTTGTCGTGTGCAGGAGACGGGCGTGTGTCGGACACGTGATCGAGATTAGACCGTGCATTCACATCGTGCGCACAAAGCGCGGGGTTCGCGGGCGAAACGTCAATTGTGTGCGGCTTGGGGGAGGAAATTCGCTAAGTTAGGTTGGATTTAAATTATAATGCGAAATACTAGCAGTAGTATTTGCATATCCCACGGACACGCAATTTTTAAGTTGGAATTTGAAGTGACGCTTTTGTGATCGTGTCGCAGGTCAAATAGGTTAATCTGACAGTTTGTTATTTTTTCACACAGTGTTACCAAATGCGTTAATAAATTACGCCTAAAATTATCTAACACTTATAATACACAAGCTCAAACAAGGACCATTATTAACACTAAGGGCCTGTTTCACCACTACTACTTTAAGTGTGAGATAAAAGTAATGCCGTCTTTGTTTATTCGGACAAAACAAACAGAGACGGCATCACTGACATCCGTCACTTAAAGTTAATCGACAAGTGGTGAAACAGGCCCTAAGTAAAAATATATTAGCGTACTCGTAGACTGTACAAAATATCTATAAAAATCAGGATAGCCTACATAAGTAACTGAAATCACGTAGCAATTAATCACTAGCGCGGCCCATCTAAGCAAACAGGTTAAAAAATAAATGATCAGTAAACAAGGACAGGCGACAGGGGAGGGTGAATCAGAGCTGACTCCCGCGGGACCTGGGTAAGGAATAATGAAGAAGTTGATGAGGTAAACTTGGTTAGATGTTTGTTTTTTTTTAATTATTGTGCCCGTGGATTTTGAATCATGTTCGAGGTGGCAGTAGTTCCCAAAGATAATTTCGAGGATTAAAGGGCCGTCTTATAAAAAATGATTTGAAGATATTCGATGATTGGTTTCAATTGCTTGCATTTTGTAATCGTGACTCGTGCCGTTCACAAATTGTATTGCTTAGTTCAGCCTGTCAGTCAGCCAGCTAGCTGTAAATACCATAGAGCCCTATCTACTGACAGACGGATGCCGATGTTATTATGCTCCCTTCTTTACGAAAAGTAGTTGGAATACCCAAAACTAAAGACCTTATTCCTTATTTCTGTCCATTGTAAAGGTTGCCTGGAAGAGATCGCTCTGAAGCGATAAGGCCGCCTATTGCTTACCTTAGAAAATCTCTATGTATATACTTGTTTTCTCTGTACTGTTTACTGTATTGGTGTGCAATAAAGAGTTATTGTATTGTATTGTATTGTAAAGACCATTGGTTGTCACTCAACACACAAACATAGATAACCATGAACTAAAATAATTTCCTTGCTCACCCGCGACCTTACGATAGCTAAGCTTATGCAAAATATGCGTGTTCATGCAGTTCCTCCACCTCCACACTGTAAGAACACACACAAATCACACAAACCCATCTATCACCACCACCACACTACACTGACGCGCCTCGAACTCAAACAGAGCTCATCTTCAGAGTCATCATCATCATCCCAGCCTATATACGTCCCACTGCTGGGCACAGGCCTCCTCTCAGAACAAGGGGGCTTGGGCCTTAGTTCCCACGCGGGCCCAGTGCGGATTGGGAACTTCACACGCACCATTGAATTGCTTCGCAGGTTTGTGCAGGTTTCCTCACGATGTTTTCCTTCACCGAAAAGCTCGTGGTAAATTTCAAATGTAATTCCGCACATGAATTTCGAAAAACTCAGAGGTGCGAGCCGGGGTTTGAACCCACGACCCTCTGCTTGAGAGGCGATAGGTCAAACCACTAGGCCACCACGGCTTTTTCCACTAGGCCACCACGGCTTTTTTCTATCTTCAGAGTGACACAACCGTACACCATGCTACCAGTTGTTAGACCCTCTAACAACTGACACTGAGGTCTAACAACTGGTAGCATGGTGTACGGTTGTGTCACTCTGAAGATGAGCTCTGTTTGAGTTCGAGGCGCGTCAGTGTAGTGTGGTGGTGGTGATAGATGGGTTTGTGTGATTTGTGTGTGTTCTTACAGTGTGGAGGTGGAGGAACTGCATGAACACGCATATTTTGCATAAGCTTAGCTATCGTAAGGTCGCGGGTGAGCAAGGAAATTATTTTAGTTCATTGATATGGACCTCCGCAAAGTAACGCCTGATTCAATAAATTATAGATAACCATTTTGTCCTGACTCACAGGACTCACAGTAGAATTTTGTTTGTTTATACTCTTTATTGTACAAAAAGGAAAAACAAAAAGGAAAAAGAATGAAAAAGATGAGGAATTTTCTCGTAGAAATCTAACTAAATCCCAGCACGGCTACTACGAAACTGTCAGAGGGACCAGTTATGCTATTCAATACGAGAGTGAGAGGGACGGTATGATACGAACTTCGAGTTTCAAGTTTCGTAGTATTCCTGCTGGCCTGACAAAGCGTCAGAAAGTGTGTTGTGTTGTTGTGTGATAGTGCCTAATTATTTATGAAATAATGAAACATCCAGTAGAATTCTGCCAAGTTTGTTACGACGCATTATTCTTGGCAATGATGGTCTTTCCCAAAGCGCTGGTATTATAAAAATGTGACATTACTAATTTTATGAATTAAATTCCAGTCGCCATGGCGCATGGAACTGTGCCGAAATATCGAGCTTCGGTAAAATCAAGGTACGCGGAACAAAACCCGAATTAATGTGTCATGTAATAGAGCCCTTCGCGGCCTACTTACAGAATAAACGTTTTGATTTTGTTTTTTATTTTGAATAAATGGCGCTAAATTTTATATACCGCATCCGATTTGTGGGCTACTACGAAATTCGGCAATCGAAGTTCATATCGTACCGTCTCTCTCACTCTTGTATTAAATTGTATAAGCGTCAACGGGACGGCAAGATACGAATTTCCATTTTCGGATTTCGTAGTAGCCCCCCTGTTCCTCGCTCCATGCTACATCTCTCGGGACCAGAAACGCATATTGAACTCATTTCATTATGTACATACGATTAATACGAGGGACACTTGCTGCTACGCACATGTCCTCAAATTACTGACAATGTGGTGACAATAGTGCTAAAGTTTATATGAGAGGTACACGTACACAACACTTGAGTGAATGACTTGCCAGCAGGATTGATGCAAAAAACACTTTATAGATTATAGTAGAGACTGAAAGGGAGATTATGAGCAAATATGCCACATGCTTGAACGTGTGACAATACAATGCCTTTGTTTTAATGCTTACAAATACATACACTTTTTTTATCTGTGACACTTGCCTTTCAGGGTATACATGGGGTATACCAAAACATGGTTTTATTTAAGTAGATTTATAGATTAGTAAACACGGTAGCTCTTAACTTGACGTTTTTTAAAAAAACTGTACCTTTTGTAACAAGATGTGTTCAATTTTTTGAGACATTTTTTATGACTCAGTTTAGTGACGCCCATAGCGAGTGTAGGTATGAAAAAAACATCACAACAATAACGGTTTTGTTTGGGACATTTTAGCAGAAAAAATTAGAATTTTACATTTTAGCAGAAAAAATTAGCAGAAAGTACAAATTTTTGTGAAAATACCCAAATACGAGTTAGTAATTCCTAACTTCTACCAAGCTTCTACCTACTCATCAAGAGAAAATAAGTTCCACTTGATGACACGATAAAATAAAATCAAAAAAGGAACGTTTCCGTTTTTAGCTGAATTTATTTCACTAATTTAAAAGTATTTGTATTATGTTACGTTGCATCAATAAAACCGTGTACAGATAAGAAATGTTATAAAGAATTATATTTATTGGTATTTTCTTTTGGGTAGTATGTAAATCATGTGGCCAAAAATTATGAAAAAAGGTTTTAATTAATTTGATTCATCTTTACAAAGAAATTATAATAATAAATTTGCGGTCCCAAACATATCAACCCTTTGGCAAGCCATAACTAAGTGAAGTCCAAATTAATAGTGACCATCGTCCCGGAAGGTGTCCGGGGAATACCGACGCCTGCGCTGTTAATCGTAACCAGTTTAGAGGCCGTGGGCCTCTGGTGGGACCATGAATAATAAAGGTCTTGGGGACTGAGGTGTGGCGTCGTAACAACCTAATTCCCACCGGGTTGCCTATATTTTTTATGTGACGTTAGTGATAACAAATATGTCATTATGTAGGTTGTGTTCACTGCTGCAAAGTGTTGTATCCGAAGATATAGGTTCCTGCCTCACGCTTCTCGGAAATGTTCATTCCACGCCACTGATAGCTAGATATAGTCAGTGCCGGATTAGCCCATTAGTAATTAAGCATTGCATAGGGCATCACGTCTTGGGGGGCACCATAAACAGCACCCAAAAAAAATTTGCTAGCATATGAAAGGTGCTACGGCTACTTACTGGTGGGGTGGTGTATCACAGGAGGGGATTGCGTAGGGCTTAATCCGGCACTGGATATAGTACGTACGTAGGTACCAGGTGTAGCAAAAGACATTATGCGTAAAGGTTTTTGCAGTGTCTTCTAGGCACTGAAAGTCAATAAAAGAATATTCAGCAAAATATATCTGAATAGATCAGACATTTTCAACCGGTGTGCCACGATTGCCGCAAAGTGTAGGTATACTGTATTGAAATCATGAATAGCTATTTTAATATATAGCTCTTTGGGGTTTCGTAGCTAAAGGTGTCAACTAGACCTTATGATGAGCCTCCGCTGTCCGTTATGCATTATTAAGGGTATACTGTACGGAACCCTCTACGCGCGAGTCCGACTCGCATTTGGCTATTTTTACTGGTGTGCCGTGAATCTTTGATGAACGAAGTGTTCCGTTAAAACCAAAAGGTTGAAAACGCCTGGAATAGTGGAATAGACTGTCTGGAAACTCATCCTATGTCCAGTAGGTCATCTAGTGCTGCACAGTTCATATGTCCGTCGGTAAAAAGAATTTTCAGACAAGGGATGTTCTAACACACGTGTTCCTTATTTTATTTTGAGTAGATACTTAGTAGTCAGTAGTATTGTCAGGAAAGAAAACTTGAACTTCTGAAAGTAGCGACATGTTTAATTAACCCGAACTCTTAATTTTGCTCAGTTATTTAAGATTGATGTTGGCGGGTAGTTATGATAAAGCGGAGCATTATTTACAGCGGCCCGGGGGAGACGGTTTCGTTACCCGGTTCAGTAGGCCATAATAACTTGAGGGAATACGCGGCGCAGCGCCCCGACACCCGGCTGCTGCGCGTGCGGCGAAATAGGGTGCGTCTTTGGGTTTATATCATAAGCATAACGACTACATTGTCAAAACATAGGTATTAACCAAATCATGATAAGACTCAGATCTCAGAAGGAACATCTCTGTGTCCCACAAATTAATGTTATAAATGCGAAAGTTTGTTTGTTTATTGCCTTATCACTTAGATGAAATTCGGTGTAGGTAAAAATAGTTTGAGTCCCTAGGAAGGACGTAGGATAGTTTTTATATAGAAAATTGCGTAGTTCCCGCGGGATAGCGATAAACGAATTCTATGCGGACAGAGTCGCGGGCAACAGCTAATATGTAATACTATAATATAAATACTGAGGTAAAGCTCGAACGGCTACCGACCTTGCCCTGCCTACCCATGGGTGGGTGAATAATATTTTATCCTGGAATTCCTGGATTTTTACGTAAGTACTTAATGTTACTTGTAAGATTCATATAACAGTTACTAACATTTTATCTCAGAATAACTTAAGAGAAAAACAACAACACCCCCCTTGTACCGTAGTATACCGTAAAGCCGAAATGAGATTATTTTTACACAAACCGAATTTACACAACACATAAAGTTAATTTTATGCAACTACCTAGCATTAACTGCATTTTTTATGAGGCCAATAAGACAAAATAGAAGACGTGCTTAGGCATCAAGGGCCTAATTTTGAACGGTACTTACTTACTGTTAAATTTTTGACGTAAAATGCTTAAAGGTAATCAAATCAATTATGTATGGAAATGTTTTGGTTCCTCTTTGTGACGGAACTATTAGCATTATTCTAAAAATGATCCAATATTAAGCATCTCCTTTACACAGATAAATCTTAGCGTCATTCCTGTATTAAACGGCAACTCGTTGCAAAGTACGCCACACGCAACGCGGACTATTTCAATTTCACCCTGCTATAGCGAATGCCTTGTCCTTTGCAATGTTGCCATATCTATAATCTGTTGCTTACGCGAGGCACATGTGCCGATTACTCTGCACACCTCCTATTTGATACACTTCTCATATTTCATTTCCATTCTAGTGGTTCATGTCTTATTCCGCGACTGAGGGTTACAAGTCTGACCTTTGTACTTTTGTATTTCGGAAGATGGCAATAAAATTAGTAACGTTGTTTAGTCAACGCTTTGTTAAATCTAGGTTCCAGTTTTTCGAACAAGGACACTGCAGGTACAGTCGAGTTCATAAACTTGAGAGCAAAAATTTGATCAAAAATATCTAAACACGCTTCTACGCCGTTAACAATAGAGTCGTGTTCAAATATTTTTGATCAAATTTTTGCTCACAAGTTTGTGAACTCGACTGTACCTAATTGTACTTTGTTTATCCGTATACCGGGTGGACCCTGTAACAGGAGCAAAAAATTAAAATACAGGTTCTGCTACTCAAATCGAACTAGGTACATTAGTTCTGCAACTTTCAAAAATTAAGTAATTTTATGATTATGTTTATTCCAAACAAATTAAGTGGTATTTTCAATGTACGGCATCCAATAGTCTAAATTACATCGCCGGTCACATACATTGCTTGTCCAATTAAACTTTAAACTATAATAAAAATCATAATAGGTACTAGTTATTTTCAAAAGTTGTAAAACTAAATTAGCTTAAGATAAAGAGTGGAAGCTGTGGTTTAATTTTTTGCTCCTGTTACAGGGCCCACCTTGTATAATTTGCATAGTAAGTTTTTAATTTAAAAAAAAGGCTTTTTTCTGACTCTACTCTTTGTTAGCTGTACTGCATCGTCATCCAAACTAATATTCGTTTGTGTAACTTTGTAATTTCAAGTCAATTTGCACCATATACAAGTTTGATCTAGATAAACGACCTATATTTATAAAGAAAAACATCGCAAGTTAGTAGAGGCTTGTAAAAACAATTCGATGTCCAGGGAGAGAGAAAACTTAAAATAGTAATCTCAACATATTATAATCATCAATTTATCTGAACATTAGTGTTGTTAGTTTAAAAAAAAATTGCGTCCGTTTATTAAAATTTGAGTTTACGGAAAAAAATGTGCACATGGTCCTTGAGGCGCAGTCCTTGAGGCGCTTCTCTTGTGGTCCTTGTCCATGACTGGTGCCGTCTCCCTTATGTAGTTCTCTCCTATAACATCATTATGCACCAGAGTGGTTGGTTAAGACTGCGTTTCCACCAGAGGTGTGCGAGGACAGCTCTAGTGGAAATAGCTGAGCGCAGAGCCGGATTAAGCCAGCGCGGGGCCTGTAGCAAATTTTATCATTGGGCCCTTGATTTGCTTCAAGTTTATAGTATAAGTAAAATATTATAGGCGGCGTTTTGAGTTGGTATTGTGGTGGCAGTGTTACAGTGGCAGTGTACTTTATTAACATTGATTTAGAAAAAAAAAAACATGCTTCTATCTAAATTGACGTTTTTTACGATCAGAAAGCCTTGGTCCGCGGGGCCCCTAGATGCGCGGGGCCCGTAGTATTTGCTACTCTTGCTATGTGGCTAATCCGCCACTGGCTGAGCGGAGCGAGGATAGTTAAATGAGGCGTTTCCCTTGGTCCATGAAAAACACATTCTCGCACATCCCTAGTGGAAACGCAGCCTGATTTACGTTTTCGCTATGGAAAATGCTGTTTTCAGGATTCTTACGGAACTGAATATAGATATTATTTAGCTAGCCTGCAATTCCCTGTGAGCATCGATCGGCCGCGGCGCACGCGACTGCACCGCTGACAGTGACGTCTGCCAACTGCTGTCAGTACAGTTAGCTACAGAATTGTTTAAATAAATAAATAAAAATAATTTATTTCAGACCATTAGATCCATAGTTTAGTTTAAGGCAGGGTAGGTACGGTGGGATTATTTATTTATTTGTCAGTAAAAAAATACAGTTTTACAGTTAAAAAATCAATGCGCTCTAAAATTCAATTTAAATGCAAAAAAGACAAAAACACAATAAAGACGTACCTACAAAAAAACTAGTTAGGGATTTTTTAAAGTCTGAACTTATTTTGATTCATTTTTAATTTATTTAGATAAAAGGATGACTGGTTTTATTTAGTTTTTGAATATGACTCAACTGCTAGATAACCAGTACTGTCCAATTCTGCGCTAAGCTAGAGGAATATAGAGTGCCACATTTAGATCCGTCAGTATGGGCAAATCTAGAATTATTAGACATACAAACAAAGATCTGTTCTAAAGAACCACGTCAACGATTTTAATGAGAAGAAAAACTGCCTTCATAGATTAAAAAACACTTGTACTCGGTTCGGGAATCAAGCCCGGTTATATTGGAAAATAAAACTTACATTATTTCTAGTTCCCATACAAATTTAGTAAAATCACGTATTTTCAAGCAAGATCTATGGATTACAAACACTTGTGAAACAAACGCGCTGCGAGTAAACACTAGTATTAAATATAGGTCGGTTCTCTATCGTTTGCCCCAATTTCATATACCATAGTGGGCATTTTAAAAAAAAAGTATCCTTTCTTTTTTCAATTTTGGAAAAAATATGGGGTTTTCTCAGAATCAAAAGCACAATCGATTCCGATGGTTTAAAAAATGTCACTTTTGCGACGTTTCTTTTTCATAAGTACACTCGGTATGGGCGTCACAAAACGTACTCATAAAATTTGTATGAAAAAAAAATACAATTTTAAAGAAAAGGTACCTACTTACACGTTTTATTAAAAACTCCCTAATGTATCTTTTCCATAATTTTCATTTGACCTATTTCTGAAACAGTATTTCCTTAAGTTATTCTTTTTTTAACCTTTTTTTTTTTTTTTTGTTGCCCGGGGGAAATCTGCCACCAGATACATCATCACGGGGAGGCGATGAGTTATGTGGGGTTTTTACCCACTAAACCCCCGGATGTTCCTTCCTCGCCGCCCTGCCAGCGACGCAGCGGTACAACGGAATAACCCGCTACATCGCCAGGAGGCGGTTATCCGTTTCCGGATTCATCTTCTAGGGGAGCCATTCTTGAACCCCCTTTCCCACCAATGGCATGCTAGGAACATTTAGCACGCCATTCTCCTCGAGGACCTTGCACTTGCGGTCACGGACGTCCCCGTGTCCGTGGCCTGAGGTCCTTAGTTAAGGTGGGAGCTGGCGATCTTGGGCGATACGCCGGCGCCCAGCTCTCTTGCGGCGCACAGGGTCTGCTAGCGAGTTAGACTCCCTGGCCCGCTCGGCGCTTTCCTTTTGTGACATCACTTCCTCACAGAAGAAAATCGCGCTCTCCACACATCCTCGCATTTGGTCATTTCATGAACCAGGGATGTTAAAGACAAATTGGGGCCCACGACCACAGCAAGATCTTGTCTCTCGATTGCCCAAGCTGGGCACACTTCTAGTGTATGTCGGCAGTGTCTTCGGTACAACCACACTCATGGCACACTGGAGTTGGCTCTCTCCTTGCGATCTTATACAGGTACCTCCCGAAGCATCCATGCCCCGAGAGGACCTGTGTTAGCCGGAATGTCAGTGCGCCATGCTCTCTCTCCAGCCAGTCCCTAAGCACAGGGCGGATAGCCTCCACTGTACGTATACCTGCAGTCGGGTGCTCCAGTCTGGTCCGCCAAGTTAAGTTATTCTTTTTTTAACCTGACCTAACCTATTGCATAATTATGTACATTAAGATGGATGACATTTAGAAAAATCCTGAAAACAGCACGGTTCTGTATATTGCCTGACAAACGTTGGTATGCCAAGTGAAATTATGGTTAGTGAAGTGATTCGATATACCTAGGTCATTGTGTTTTTTTTTAGGCCTATACTAGTTGTGTGCCCGACAGTACCGGCAGCTGAGTGAGCGCTGAGTGGCGGGCACGCGACGCGGCTGCCCACACGCACAGCGCAAACAAATTACTATCGAGATTTGCCTGTAAACTTCGTTAGCTTGTCTTGAGTTTACACGATATTTAAAAGTAGGTAAGTATCAACCTTTTTCTCGCAATGTCAAGTATAGATCTAATTCATTATTTTCCCGTATAACCATTTAGTTGCCGTGTGATAACTGCCACTTCTTTACTACCTACTTATATCCCTTTTCCAGGCTCTGTGAATTTAGCTACGCTACCACAAAATGAATCATAGCTTCGTATTGTTTAGGTACTATAACAAGGGATCAAGGGATGAGCGGTGGCGCAACAGCCGCTGAGTCGCGTTGCTCCTGAGAAGAAGGGCTACGAATTAGCCCGAAACATGTCGAACTAAACTCGATATAAGATGTGAGTTGTTATCCGGTACAATATCATTTAATATGAAGAAGGGATTAATTTAAAAAAGAGTAATATTTTAACGACTTCTATTGATTTTGTAGCAAATTGTAGGAAGGTCGAATATTTGTGTGCATTAAAATGTATGTGGTCACTATGCACTCTGCCTGGAAAAGGGTTTTGACCGTAAACTTCATAAGTCTATGTATATATAAATACTTTATTGTACATAAAACACAAAAATAATACAAAATCAAAACAAAAAGAGTACAGAAGCAAACTTATCCCTAAAAGGGATCTTTGCAAGTAAACTTAGTTTGAAAGGAAAACTTAAAAGATAGATGAAAGAAAACTTCATTACCGTAAACCGATGTTACTTTAGGAAATTTTGGGGCTACTTTGATAGTTTTAAAGCGTTATAAATACGTAATTATTCATAGCTCGATTGTGCAAATGAAGTGCAAAGTTAGGTAATTTATGAAGATAGGTATTTCACTGCAACAGATAGTCTAAAAAAATTAGGACATGACGTAAAAACTGTTTTTCAAAGTATAGCATTTTAAAGTAACCATATTTTACGGTAGTCATTACCATTCCTCGTTTATTAGCACAACGGTAGGACAATTCGCAAAAATCTTAATTACGATGGATTTAGCATCAGCATTGTGTTTAGTTTTTATAAAAATTTAACCCTGAGCATCATCTCTTTGAATAATATAAGACTTGCCTAAATAGTATACCCGAAGAATAAACTCTGTAGAAACGCTGCATATTTATATTTTTAGACGACCGGCCAAGTGGTTAGAGAACCTGACTACGAAGCTCGAGGTCCCGGTCCCGGGTTCGATTCCCGGCCGGGGCAGATATTTGTATGAATAATACGATAATGTTTGTTTTCGGGTCTTGGATGTTAAATATGTATTTAAGTATATATTTATCTATATAAGTATGTTTATCCGTTGCCTAGTATCCATAGTACAAGCTTTGCTTAGTTAGGGACAAGGTCAATTGGTGTCAAGTGTCCCATGATATTTATTTATTTCATTTCCTATCCACCTTCAGTTTTTTTTATTTGCGTGTTTGCCGTTAAAGCGTGAAAAAATGACAGACAGACAGAATTAATTTCGCATTTATATTATTAGTATGGTTATTCAATTAGCACCTAATTTCACATTGAAATTAAGGCAGTTTTTTTCCACTTACTATGCTCTTGCTTGTTAATAAAGACGCGGCCTCAGGGTGGATGCAGGCCGCTTCCAACCGAAGTGAGTGGAGGTTTATGGGGGAACCTATATGTCCAACAGCGGAAGTCTAACAGCTGATATGATGGTGATGATGGCATGGAGCATGATTCGAACCAATGAGGGCTATCGTTTTTTGTCTCACTAGATGGCGCACTGTTGCGTGAGGTTTTTAAGTGTGGCTTTCAAAGTCTGTTATTACGGGCGTGAAAACAAATTTTAAATTAGAATCATATTTAATACACCTTAAAACCGTACCATAAAAATTTCGAGCATGTCACAGTGTTGCATAGTCCCCGTTTTGTTCGGAAAAAAGGGAGGACAAAGGTTTCCCAAAGACAAAACTGTGTCAAAACGCAGACATTCATTGCCCCGGAACGCATATTTGCCATAATTAATTTCAGATATTGTAAAATATTCACAAAATTATTCTAATTTTAAATAAACCCGCGTAGCTCACCCAAAAACTATGAGATTTGACATTTCGGAGACCTCACGCTACACTAGCGCCTCTAGCGGCGAATTCATACGCGATAGCCCTCATTGGTAACAAAGTCAATCGTGTAAATCACCCTCGACCGCGACACAAGGCAAGTGGGAATGTTATTATTATCATATTTACATTATATTCGCGTAATAGTGGCCTAATGGCATTGCCATAAACTGGACACTTGCTAGCCATCTGCCAGGGAAAGTTAGCAGAAAGGTATGTATTTTGGAAACTACTGCGGACATAAAGATAGCAGCTGTTAGTAGATAGGCTGGAAATATTATTAGCATAAAGCTAGCAAAGCTGAGTATAGTCAGCTCTAATAAAAAAATATATATATAACTGTTTATTTCATAACAATTTTACAATTAGTTAAATGATATTCCTAGCTAATCTTTATTTTTAAAGATTTTAGTTGCTAGGCTATGAGTTGCCCTTAATAAGTAAATTCTTAGTTAATTCTTAATTATGTTTATTCTTAATGATCTGCCACGCTCATTACTGTAATATTAATAGAGTTGTGAAGATCGTTTTGACTTGATCTTTTTCGACTAGGTACTTACCTACTGACGTAATTAGGTTATAATTTATGCCTAAATAAGCTGAGGGTTTTTAAAACTATTTATAACGTTCAATTTATTACGAAAACAGTATAACCCACCAAAATTTAACTAATAATTAATTTATTGTATCGGGCGTTACTTTGCGGAGGTTCACCATGCTACCAGATGTTAGACTAACTCTGGTAGTATGTTTAACGGTTGTGTTGCTCTGAAGATGGGCTCTGGTTGAGTTTGAAACGCATCAGTGTAGTGTAGTGGTGGTGTTATGGATTTGTGTGATTTGTGTGTGTCTTACAGTGTGGACGTGAAGGAACTGCATGAACACACATTTCTTGCATAAGCGTAGCTATCATAAGGTCGCGGTTCATTCATTGATAATTGATTTTGGGTAAAATTTTGATAGGTAAAATGTAAGATCTAATAAGACAACAAATCTTTTTAGTAGAAACAAAACATTGAAAATAAAATTGACTGGATCAGAGGCACTTCTATAATACGATAGGTACCTATAATCAGATCGCATTGACTGCTCACCCTGAATTATTTTTTACGAGTAATGAAGGATTGATGGCCGAACGATTATCGTTAATCCCCCCGCACCAGACCAGATCATTCAACGCAGATCATTTAGTTACTGATTTCAAGTATAGAAACGTTTTGGTAAAGTTTCACATTTTCCAGAAGGAATGGCATAAATTCAAAGTAAACAACAAGAGCACGCACAACAACCCAGTTCAATTTAAAGGTTCCATTTCCTTTACCTATTTTCTTGTCACCTAAGATCCCGCTCCGTGCCCGCAAGCGAAGTTTGCACTTCAGACCGCTCGCTTCATTTGCAATTGAAGTCACAGCCTCCTCTAGAAAAAAAAACAAATCCCCAACGGCCCCGCTCTAGGGAGCGACGTCTCACACCTCTCCCTTTCACACTTAAGTAGAAACGTGTCTGTCGCGCTCCCTCGCTCTATGCCCGGGTTATTTCTTGTTGTCGCTCCTCCCGCACACGTTTATTTTTCATTTCTTAGGGGAAGAAAATAATTTTCCGTGAGCTTTGAACCCCGGCTGGGAAAAATGGGAAATTTGGAAAATGTAATTGGATTCTAGACTAATCTCGACGCCTCCCGGCGGTGATAGGGGAGAGTGCGTGTTGGAAAAGAAATGGAACGACACCTTTACAAGCCCACTGTATAACTACGGCTTGTGGATAGCTATCTTTATTTACTAATTTGAGTTGGCCTGTTTCGTTTACGGATGCACTGCGGAAGAAACGTTGAAAGGTGCTATAACACAACTTATAGATCTATGTACCGAAGTAGATAAGTAGTTAAAATTAGATAGGAAAGCAACACCACAATGTTTAGGTATGTATGTAACAGTCGAGGTCAAAGATAAGATATCTTAGGGCGAATATTCGGCGTTTTTAGAACGTTTTTTTTTTGTCATTGGTGTCTTCGCAGGTTTTATTAAAAGAGGTAAAAGAGGCCTAGGGTTAAATTTTTATGAAAATACCGATGAGGAATTTAGATTGATTAAAATTCTTGTGACTTGTCTTTCCGTTGTGCTAATGAACGTGGGACGCTAATAACGTTCAACCGAGCGGTCAAAATGCTCGAATATTCGCCCTTTAACACTTTAGTACCCTGTCGCTGTCACCTTATGTTTGAATTTTTCTATAAAATTCTCATAGTGACAAGGTTCTAAAGTGTAAAAATATCTTTCACCTCACTATACTAGAAATTATTTCATGATACCTACTTTAGCTAATGAGTAAAGGAATAGTTTAAGCTACAAGTCTGACTTTTGCGTAATGATTAGGTACAGTTTTAGTACCTATATGGTCCGTGTTTTGCAAATCATCTGTCTTCTAGTCGAATATAATTAAGTGGCGTTAGACTGCTCTGGCGTTTCTAATTTGTTTGTTTTTGTAATAGCTTCTGGCTAGATAATATAAAAAAAAATAACTTCTGATATATAAAATAATATTAATCTTCTAATATATTAAATTCTCGGGTCAAAAATGTTTGTGAACAAACTCTTTCGAAACGGCTCTACCGATTTTTATGATATTTTTTGTGTATATACGGCTTTCGTTAGGTCTGAGTATTCTCCTATTGGATGTAAACTATTATTCATACTTCTACGCGGACGGAGTCGGGGGCAACAGCTAGTTATTTATATTGGTTTCGATAGGCTTATTCGGTGACCCACCATTATCTTCTTGTTGGTCTTGCCAGAAATATGTAAGTAATTCTGTTATGAAATTTCAATAAGTTATGTAGCAGATAGTCACAATGTAGGTAATTTTGTATTTTCACATCTAAAGGATTGGTAAACTATTGGCAGGCAAGTCAGATATAAAATGAGGAAGAGGCGGGCTACACTTGTTCATAATTTCGATAATACTTGTACAGTCACCAGACCAGCAATAATATCTGCCACAGCGGAGCCTGCAAAAATATCTGACAAGTCCTTCCGGCCCTAGAAATATAGTCGTATCAGATATTTATGCACGCTTTGTTGTGTCAGATATTGTTGCTGGTGACTGTACATACAGATGATGATCAAAAACGAAGCAGTCCATGGGCCGCAGGACGCCTTGTGGCGGACCTCTGTACTAAATGATGGACTATTAACGCCCTCTTTGGAATGATCCCTGAATTGCTTTCTACGGTACGTTTAAACTTTTCTTACTATGCCTTTATCGCCCCAACAGATGGCGCTTAGTGACATAACGACATTACCAAAGATGGCCGATGACATGACATAAGAAATATTTATATATTTCTAGGCAATTGTTTTGGCACTGTTGTTAGTGTTTTGTACAAAATGAAACTCAATATTCATTGTAAATATTTATTTCAAATACTATGAATGCTTATGGTAACCAATGATACATGTTTCGGCTCGTAGCGCGTCCACCGCGAGTACCGCTATTCTAACCTAGCCATTGGCTTTAATATCACCGCGGCCACCAACGATTGCCAAGATGCGAGCTGATCAAATATAAAAATCTTTCAAATTGATTTAAAAACTCTCGCATAAAGGCATCTTAGAAAACTAGATTTGTTTTTTCACAATAAAATCATTATTCACAAAATTCACTATTTACCAATAACTCTGACGACGGATGTGAATAATAATTGTATTTTTTATTTTATATAATTTTATTAACGATTCTTGTCTATTACTAAATTTTATTTCTCTATACAGAGGCACACAATGCTTAGAAACTAGCTCAATATTCACTAAGAGCCTATGGTTTCAAAGTACAAATGTTACTCAATAACGACTTACGCTAACTATGTACAGTCAGCCAAATGATCAGAAACACTTGTCAAATATTAATACCAAAAACATGTCCAAGTCAGTCATTATAATCTAATTAGGACGTGTTATTATTATTATCATTTTCATTTAGACCTTATCCGACTAATACTGAGTATCACGCTTTTTAAAAAGCCATGAATGTCGAGTCCGGCATATAAAGTAAATATTAAAATACGGTATTACGTTCTTCATACCCGTCGTATTTTGTCATAAAATGCTTAGTAACGGCAACAATTTTGTATGTAGAATTTACATGCCTTTTTCATCAATTTTCTCTTATTCACGGCGGTTTCAGACAAGCGTTTTATTTGCGCGTATAAGCTCGTTTTGGAAGCGCGTACGTACGCATACAGATGCGGTTTTGTTTTCTATGAGCGTTGAAGATGCAGGAATGAGCGCGTACGCGAGTTCGGTTTAATCAAGCGCGTGTGTCGGCGCGTTTGCCAAAAACGACATTATACGCGTAGAAAAAATGCTAGTCTGAATCCGCCCTTGACGTCGTACTATAAATGCATCCATTAATTGTTACACGTCATCTTAGAATCATTTGCCATCTGGAAATTACTAATATTAAATATTTGACAAGTATTTTTTATCATTTGAGTATGTTGTCTCCCTGTTCTAATTCTATAGGCGGCCCACCGACCCCGCGTGCTGTGACCAGTCGGGTATACATTACAAACTAATAACATACTGATATTTTGGTTACTGTTTGGACTTTATCAGCTTTTCAACTGACTTCCGCTTTTTTACGTTATGCTGTTCGGAAAAACCGCGGCCGTCTACGAGGAAGCAGTCGACTTCCCTACAAAACTTTCGTCAGCTTTAAATGCAGATAAACTGTGGAAGAATTCTCAGCTTTATTTCAGTTCAAAAGGTTACATTTGTCTAAACATTTTGCTAGATTAAGGGGCTGTTTCACCATCCATTGATTAGTGTTAACCGACGGTTAAATGTGATGCCGTCTCCGTCTATTCGAACAAAACAAATAGAGACGGCATCACACCTAACCGCCAGTTAACACTAATCAAAGGATGGTGAAACAGCCCCTAAGACCATAATTACTGGTGCCAAAATCGTGTAAATTTGCACCAACATTATTGTGTGTTATGTAGTGTCGAATATAATACTGAATTGCGAAAACTTTTAAAAGGGAAATTAAAGTACATGTGTAAGTAGCCTCTCATTTTCGTTACTTAGACGTATGGGAAAAATCGCATTAAATCGGTCACAGTCGGACATAATATCTATCATATCTTAAACCTAAAAAGCGACTAGAACTAAGAAAAATACAACCTAAGCTCTTACAATTGTCATGAACTTAAAATAATACTCCCTAAAAAACGAGTGCGAAATAAATAATCAATTTTATATTTACAAAAATTAAGTATTGCGGAAACAATATAAGAGAAGTGTACGAACGAGTTGTTCCGAGAAATCTTAACGTTGTAAGCATTACCGAGATCCATTATTTGAATACAATATAGTGCTGCGCGTGGCCTTCGTTAGATAACCAGTTCGAATTTCAATATAAATTTGATAATTTATTAGATGGCATTAAATTCCAATACTTGTTGATTTTTGTTTCTCGTTTCAACATAGTTAGCGAGACTGAAATATTACATGCTAAATCGTTATTCTATTATAAAACATGCATTTTTAAATTTCTTGTGTACTGTAGCATGTAATTGTATTGAGCTTAGGTACCTCACGCAGAATTATTAAGCGTCATTTTGTTATTTCCAATATCTGGCAGGACTCAAATCCAAAATGCAAATTATATTGAAATTTGAACGTACATTCATAATTGATTGTTAGTTTACGTCGTGAAATCCGAACAAACTATTGATCCCTATTTGTCGCCTTTATCTCTGTACCAAGGTCTCTATAATTTATCGAAAACCTTCGACATCGCAAAGGCCACTTTATCAAACATAAAACCAACAATAAAATATAATAGATACCAATGCAACAGTATGCAATAAAATTAATATTATTTAACTTTAAATATAGTTATTTGATTGTGCAATGAAATATGTGCTGATTCATATAGCAACTACCTATATGTTGGCACTGATATTGCAAAATATTAAATAAAACAATCGAAACAAATTTTGATTAAAAACTTCCCCAGTTTATATTCATTAGTCACCCCATTAAAACACACTATCAATGTAAATTTTTCTAGCAGTGATTTATCATTTTAATGTGGTGTTATTTTACGTTGCATATTGTATGTAACTTATATTAAGTTTCCCATGCGTGTCTATACAAATTTTAATTCAAATAGTTACACAATTGAATCATCGATAAACTAATTCAATGCCAGAAAAACCACATCGCGATTAAACACTAAAATGACAACCTCTAAAACAATATTTCTATAATGTATTTAGAAATCGTATCACTTCAAATTTACCGAATAGGCTTAAACAAGTCTTTGTTTGATTTACATCTAACTTACTGTCGCGCACTGCGTCGATAGCGCAGGACGTCTCTGATATGTTGTGCGTATGCGTTTATAATTGGACAACTTAATGTCAATTTTAATGTTGTAGGTTCTGTAGTATTGCGACGTATAAGCGTACAGCCAGTGACAGGAAAAACGTGAAAGAATTTCTAACGGTACAAAAACGGTAGTAAGATTTTGAGTCGCGGTACGATAGCCATGGAGTCGCCGGCCATAGTATCTGATAGAACAAAATACTTGGAGCGCATCAAATATTTTTCAGTGCTGTATGTTATCAGATGTTATTTCCGTAACTGTATATTCTGACTAGTTCTAAGACTTCTAGTGAAGAACTGAGCCAGGGTAGTTTTTTGATATCTCATACCTACGGGAATCTGTTGGTGGAATATAAGTATTCTTTCATATTTTTCCCTCCACTGCATATTTAATTTAAAAACATTATACATGGTTCTTAAAGTTCGCCGTGTTGAATTTGATGAAAATGACTGTGCATACACTAACAAATGAGGTTATGTCCACTAATAAAACCAAATGAAAGTATGTACGTATTAGGCAGAAACAAAACGCCCCACAATATCACCGCAGCGGTCTCACTATATCACTGAGTCATACGGGCACCTCGGGTTCCGGCGCGTCGGACGCCGGCGCCGCGGCCAGCTCCGGTTCAGGGTCCGGCGTTGTCTCGGGCCGGGCCTCCTCGGATCAGGTTTTCCGCAGCTCGACTAGCTTCACGTCTTGCACGTGGAGGTTATGTTTGGACTTGGCGGCGAATTTGATCACCGCCTGTGTGGATACGAGCGGGACGTGTCGGAGGTCCAACCTGTCAAATAAATGTGAAACATGAAACTAATTGTTACCACCACATTAACAAGAAGGGTTAAATCCCAACGCCCCTTCTCTCTCATCACACTTTTTCAATGAGTGAGCATGAGTACTCTTACACGTGCAAGAATTGTACTTAAATGGCGCCACTTATGGGGCGGAAAAATTCCATAATAAATAATACTGATAAATATAATAATACCTATATTTCATATTTTTGTCGCACTTACGATTCGAACCAATACGGTATTTGACTATTTATTATATGTATTATACATTAAAACTTTACAATGCCTGTTATCGAATAGAGAAACCATTTTTAAGCTACCTTTACCATTAACAAAATTATAAAGGTTTGAAATTCTAGATTAGACAGAGAAAGACATACTTGCATGTGACGACACATGCAAGTAGCGTCACATGCAAGTAGCGCCGTACTTGCTGCATAGAGAAAAGCATTTGAGAAAGAGACAGGTATATTCACTATGAATCCAATTTTCAACCGATTTAAGTTTTTTCTTCGCTAAACACTGTCTGTCTGTATACCTATATTTTCAAAATAATATATAAGACATGGCAAATTCAGGAGTACCGTATTCATACCGTATTAGAAGCAGCAGGAAATTTTCCACTTATCTTGCTCATTGAAGCGACTGGCAAACACCGCCTGATGACGGTTCTTGTTGAAAAGTTATTTTTTTTATTGCACTATACTGAAATACCTAAATAACAGGTCAGCAAAATTATCTTCCGCCTCGGGCGGTCGAATACGCACGCTCCGCCACTGACTCCATGATACATGATGCATGAAACTTTCGTCTTAGCGTGCTACCAGGGGGTGCTACTTCGGGGCGTGTCACTGACCTGATGAGGTTGGGGCAGCGCGCCAGATGGTCGAGCGCGGCCTCTGTGAGCAGCCGGCAGCCGCCCAGCGACAGCCGCTGCAGCCCGTGGTGCGCCAGCTGCGCCGCGCCCGCGTCCGTCAGCCGCGCGCACGAGGACGCATCCAGCTCCACCAACTTGGGCAACGCCTGGGAATGGGAACGTTTGCAGACATTTACAAATTAGAAGTATGGCTCAAATATATGTATTTAAGTATGTATTTATCTATATAAGTATGTTTATCCGTTGCCTAGTATCCATAGTACAAGCTTTGCTTAGTTTGGGACTAGGTTAATTGGTGTCAAGTGTCCCATGATATTTATTTATTTATTTAATATCTGTACACCTTTCTTTATGAAAAGCAGTTCATATTTGTAGCGCGAGCGAGGTACTATGATAGTATTGGATAATCTGACTTTTTTAATATTTATTGTCTGTGCCTGGGAGGTTCAATTAGGGACTATTACTTCAATAGGCTTAAGGCCGCTGGTTCAACGCCAGCGGCCAGCGATGCAAGCAGCGACCGTGTTCTCAATTCATTGCGTGGCCGAACCGCTCGCCGCACAGTGGTTACCTGGCAACACGCGCAATGAACACAGAACACTCGTCGCGCCGCTGCCCGCTAGCATTGAGCCCGCAGCCTTAAGCGCTTAGAAAAGGTATCGTAAAGTCAACATGTACGGTTTGTGAAAAACACCGGCTTTGGTAAGCATGTGGCCAGTCCTTGGACTCAATAAGCAGCGTGGGGAGGGAAGAAGTGTACGTATTTACCGCTAGTACAATCACCAGCACCAATATCTGACACAACAAAGCGTGCATAATATCTGATACGACTCTACTTCTAGGGCCGGTAGGACGTGTCAGATATGTATTTTTGTACGCTCCGTTGCGGCAGATGTCATTGCAGGTAACTGTATACAGCACGACATACCTGCACAACGTATCTCATAGCGACATCGGTGATGTCTGTACCGGGCAGTCGCAGTACACTAAGCGCGGCGAGGCGAGACGGCTCAGCCCCAGTGCGGTTGCCCCCGCCGGGCCGCGAGTTCTCAGGCGGCGCGAGGATGCCGCGCAACTTCGCGTCGTCGAGGCAACGCGCGAACGATAGGTCGAGGGAAGTTAGGGGGGGACACGTGGAGGAGCGGAGGGCGAGGGCTGCTTCGGCGGGGGAGCCCGCGAGGGAGAGGGAACGGAGCGCTGGCAGACGAGCGAGTAGCCTAGAAAGAATCATAGTGTTAATGGAATAAACAAGAGTAATTACGAGGAAACTTATCGGATTATGTAGCATTGTAAACATACTCCCAAAATGCCCTTTCAATAAATATAATATACTATTTTTATCATCATAATATACAGCGTTTAAGCTTACGATAAGTACGCATCACACGCTGTCCCTAGCGCACCGATGATGATTTAACATTTAATGTTAAACACTCGCTGCCTGCGGCGGTGCCATAAATCATATATGTATTCAGGTACAAATTTTATACAACCAAAAAAAAATGCAGCCATTCTGAAGTGATGCGTGAACTTATATCAATTATTTTTTCATTTATATAATAGATAGATGTTGTACTGTACCAGGCAAGTTGTCGTCTCGCGAGATGGCACCACTCGAGACCGAGCGAGAGGGGCTGCCGGCGCGCGATCCCGGCCAGCTGCGCCGCGGACACGCGCACTTGAACGAACGACATGCTCCGCCACAGGGACGGGTCCATCTGCAACCGAATATTGGACTATTGGTAATGTGGCAGGTATGAGGCCTAGGTAAAAGAGCAGTATAACATGAAGGGAGATCGGAGCTGGAAAGTTCTTCTAACATCATATGTCAGTTAGTAAACTCGGCTCACGTACTATTCGCTGGCAATAAAAATAAGGTGTGTAGGCTTCGAGCCTACGCCAGCTGGCGCGGGTGCACGGAGCGAGCGTACAGATAAAATTTGTTGCCCTGCTCATACTATTTTTTAAAAGGCACCACTCGCTCCGTGAAAACTGCTTCAGCTAGCGTAGGTAGGAGGCCCATTAATTGATACGTAAGGATGATTTTGGTCGATTTGATGTCGTGACATTTCATCTTTGCAACAAAGCCTCTCACAACGAGAGGGCTCGGGCTGCAGTGCGCATACTGATCCAGTTTAGAAACTTCACACACACCATGGAATTTCTTCTCAGGTATCAAAACATCGGCAGTTTCGTCTGTCACTAGTACTCACCGAATACTCGGCCCAGCACTTGCAGACGAGCGCGCAGGTGGCGAGCTCGTGCGGCGTGAGGCGCGCGAACACGCACAGCATGGCCTCGCGGTCCAGCCAGGGCGAGCCCGCGCCCGCGCCCGCGCCCGCGCCGCCCGCCAGCGCGCCGCCCGCCAGCGGCGCCGGACGCACCGGGTACAGCGGCTTCTTTAGTTGCTGCAACACAATCATGTCAATCTTTATTTACCTTCGTCTTTGGTGTTTTAAATCCTCGAGTAAGAGAAGCTCTCAATCACACACAAAAATTCCGTGGATAAAAAAGCGCAAGCCCGAACCAATAGTTTATTTCTTCTATCTTTTAAAAATAATCTCCTTGCAAATTTTTGCATGATAGTGCCTACTCCAATTTTGAAATAATGGCGCCGTGGCAAAAGAATGTTACTTGTACCGGTTTTATGGAAATCGAATAAAAAAACCTTCTCAATGGTCCCTGGAGACCGGCTAGATTAAAAATGAAACCCCTAAATCTCCAGGCTACACACTTGTGACTTAGAAAAGTGAATATTTGTCTATACAATATTACGTATAGTAAGGGGGGCTACCAGGTCGAGCGCATATTATTGGTCCAGTCGATCGTAGCAAGGCAGGATAGTGTTTATGCAACATTTATGATAAATACAGATTATGTGATTGATAGATCGCACAATATCTAGCCAGTAAACATTAAGTCTTTGGTCTTACAAAGTTCGCCAACGATGTAGGCAAGAACAATAAAATATCACTGTGTTGCAAATACCTTAGCTGTGTGATGTGTTAGCTGCAAAGCTAAATGCGCCCGCAGCGCCTGTTTCTTTGGCGCCTCCTGTTCGTCGCTGGGACGTCTCTTCTTGGCGGACGGCTCCCAGTCTGCCTCGCCCGGCTCACCCGCACCGCCTTCGCCAGAACCATCCTCTTCGCGTTTTATTTCTGAAACACGAAAGGTGATTAAGATATTAAGGGACAGATTGAGAATACGGTCACGTTCAGATCTCTAACCCTTACAGACCTTTCTAAATTGTCAAAAGAAAAAATACTTCTCCTATATGTTCCGATAATTTTACTGACAAATTCATCAATTAGGTATTTTAAGGATATTGTGGGCCTGTTTCACCACTTGTCGACTAACTTTAAGTGTCAGATTAAAGTAATGCCGTCTTTGTTTATTCGGACAAAACAAACAGAGACGGCATCACTGATATCCGTCACTTAAAGTTAGTCGACAAGTGGTGAAACAGGCCCTATATATTTTAGATAAATATGTACCACACTTACCACTTTCAGACTTGATATGTGGAACATCATTTTTCCCTTCATTGTCCGAGCTGGGTTCTGATTTGACTGGCACTGGCGGAAGTGCTTTTTTCTGGAAATAAATTGTTATGCCCCAAGATTATTTCTAGCCAGGTCGAAGATTACGTATGATTGATCAATTTGAAAATAATGATATGTGTTCTAATAACGTAATGAATATAATTAAACTTACCTGTAAATTATTATGCTCTCGGCTCAGTTGGCTGACGTCTGATCCCACGCTCATCCTCCTGAGATCCGAAGATTTTTGACGCGCGCGGAAATGACGAGGCTGTAAAAAAACAATTGCAGTACAGTTACTAACTTGTATATTTCAGATATTTTTTTAGCAATCAAACAAATACGGCTACACGAAGGCCCCGGCCTATTTACGTACCAATGCTGGACATGGGCCTCCTCTCAAAGAGAGAGGGCTCAAGCTGTAGTTCCCACTCGTGTACTTATTTATTAAAAACCATAACAATATGAATAACTAAATCAATTCAGGCGTTAATTTGGAGAGGTGGGCCTCCGCCTCCGCCTGTTTAAAATAAAATTGATAATCTTATTTTTTTTATTGTGAGAGGGAGCCAAACGGGCAAGCGGAATGTTATTTTGCTCCTCCGCGAAGTACTACCTATAATCGTCCAGTTGATGATCCCGCCCTCCCTTCCCTTGAATAAACAACGCAAACACAACTAAACTCACAACCAAATCCACCACCGCTAATATTTAATACTCGGGACACCTGTCTCACCTTTCTCCGACGAGGCATCTTCAGCGAATGTTGACACTACGACGGCCGTTTAAAGAATGAACTCGCTTCGCTTGGCACGGTTGGGCCGTATTTATATCTTAATTCACCCCATTACTACTAATGACGTCATTAGCAAATACACGTAATAATGGCGATGACGCGACATTCAATTGCTCACTAATGATTTTATTACTTTACCAAGTAGCAAATTACAATTATCCATTTTATTTTAAATATGAATAAGTATTTCACATTGTATTTTCATTCTTTATAGTTTTATAACAGATTGTTTTTTATCAAGACAAATCAATACTACATACTTTTTTTCTGATGCTTTAAAACATAAGTATATATTGATATTGATACAAATGTAGTGCATAATATGTCAAGTTATTAAAATTAAAACAAATACACAAAGGTCAGACAAATACACAATCAGTCAAATAAACCGCCCCGCGTCATACCTGGTGCAAAGGTGCCCAATACACTCGCCGCGTTGCATAATGTGCATAATAGTTTTCCATTGTAATTTATAGGAAGTCTTTTTTTTTCAATACAGACAATCATAAAAGCGACAGACAGATTAGGAGAACATTGTCACGAAACGGACCCACCTCAGCATAATGCCGGCTCGAGAGCCAGTGCTGGTCTTCCGGTGGAACCGTGACCGGTGTGACTGGACCGTGTCTTGTGAACGCGACCATTTATGATCAGCGCTACCAATACAAGGGCGCTAAAAGTATTTGACATACTTGGCATTGACATTGAGATGACAACTGACTGGCACACGTGCAGCAAGCAAAACAATATTCTTAATGATTATTAATATAACATTATTTATCGCGCTCTCTCAATGATATAATTATTTTTATATTTATAATTATTTTCGGTACCCATTGTACAGCGCCGTGCATTTTTCATTTTTAGATTTGACACTAAATAATTAAGCTCCATATGTCACTCATTTAACACAATTAATTCATTGAAACTTTGTCGACACCATCTCAATGAATGGCGGTCTACCACTGTGCGTTTTGTTCGCCACGTACCGTTAAATCGTAGAATCAACTTCCGTCAGCAGTGTTTCCGGACAACTATGACATCGAAGCATTCAAGAAAAGGGCTTATACTGTCTTAAAAAGCCGGCAACGGACCAATGACCCGATTATTTCTCATCAGATGCGCTTGGTCGTTTGCCTCCCTCATAATAAAACAAAAACAATTCAGGTGCCGTCGTATTCCGATTGAGATCCGACTTTTTCCGATGGAGAACCATTATCACTAAATCTGTACTAGGGTGTAGTGTATTAGTATATACCTTGTAATCATGATTAAGCCCCATAGTGGTGCACGTGGGGCACTCCCACGAGTTGGGCAGGTCCTCGTTGAGCTGCCCGCCGGGCGGCACGCACGCCGGGTGCACGATGCTGTAGCACACAGAGCACTCGCGGAGGGACGACGGGCCGTTGCGACCTGGTCAAAAGGAAATATGTTAAGCCAGTGTTTAAAGTTAGGCTGCTTTTCACAGTTTTTTAATGGCCGGTGCCGTTACTCCGAGATTAGCTCTCTTCATAGCTCGTTACGTGATTGAGCCTTTCCAAAAGAAGGGCCACATCTTAAGAGCAAAGTATAAATTACAGAAATAATACTTTTCAGGCAACTTGTGTGAACAGAACCTATCTCAGTTTTCAATAGACGTAAACAACGATAGTCTTACCAGAGTTACCCTTGGCTTGAGGAGCGACTGGCGTCTGTAGCCAACCATCGAGATGGCAAACTGCGCAAGAAGCTGTAACCGGCAACATTGGCTGTAAAAAAAAAGAAGTTATTCTCAACAATATCACACTCATTAAAGACTGCCGAATACAGAAAAACACGGAGAAGCATAATGCAAGGAGTCATCATCATCTCTTTAGCATAGTCTAGTCTAGACATTAATCAGTGAAGATGCCGACAAAGGAACAAAAAATCAAAACCGTTTTATATTGAAGTAACTTACTAAATTAAAAAAAGCTATTTTAATTTATCATTGCGTTAAATGTTTACTTCTGTGCACATACAGAAACGTGTATTTTTTTTTAACATTACAACAATTTCACATCAAAGCAAATGCAAAACAACCACAACTAAAGTAAACTTTTTTTCGACCAAGCTGTTATAGTTTAGACAGAGGGGAACTCTTCTGTTATCATCCTGCTCAAGTGCTGTAGACTATAGATCAAACTAAGATTTAGATTCAAATGTTGACTTACCTGCAAGCACTGCCTCATAATACAGGTCTGCTTGGCGCGCCCCAAACCGCCAAACTTAACCATATCGTGACAGAACACGCACTCGCCGCAATCTGTCCGCTGGCAAGCTTCACATTTCTTGCATCTGAAACATAGTATAGGACGATACATAACGAGATCTGGTGACGAAAAATTTTCTTCAGTTCTGGGAAATTAAGGATGCAAGAAGTGTTTGTTTGTATTCGCTTTACTGAATAGTTTGGCACTTTAGGCTACCGGAATCGAATATAATGTTCAGCGTCATTAGGCTACTTAAGCTACAATTAAGGTTTATGTACATTTTGATTCTAAATGCAAGCTTTTCTGCTGACAACTTTTTGTTGACTGTACTCGCATTGTCATTTAAACTACATTTCCGTATCAAATATCAAGTCAATCCCATCATTAGAAGTAAAATTCAACTTGCAAGATTAGACCCGAACAAACATTGCAAGTTAAATTAATTAAAAGCTTGTATGTAACTCCGACATCAGGTCCTGTGTCGTTGGCAACACAATATTTGTCGTTGTTCAGTTGTCGTGTAAGAGTTTGTGTACCTGGTGCGGCGTCGACGCGGCGCGCTGTTGGCGTGTTCGGGGCGAGGCCGCGCGGGTCCGCCGCCGCGGCCGCCGCGCCCGCCTCGCCCGCTGGACTGCCGGCGCTCGCCCGTTACCACCTCATCCGGACCTGGAATAGTAGTCGGTATTAGATATGAATGTATACTGGAAAGACGGTTAATACAATATTTGACAACTCTTTAATTTTTCATATCCTATATCAAGAGTATTTTTTGATTTAGACTTCATTCAAAATCTGAAAGGTGCGATATTATTATGAAAAAGCCAATTATATGCAAGGAAAAAAAATCGGGTGATGTCTTTCTAAAGACAAAGATGAAGCGCGTCAAGTTCAGGAGTGATGGCCCGTGAGGTCACGCTGTGCTAAAAAGTGCCGCACGGGGTGACGTCACCCGGAACTTTTAACTTGATATATCTTCATATTTTTTTGTTTAATTGCCAAAAGAAAAAATACGTGTCCAATATTTCCTGATAATTTAACTGACAGACTAATTATAGTTTTTAAGGATACTAACCCATTCACTAAAGGGAACTATTTAAATTTTATGCAAATATATATTTTTTTAAGTTCACCTTTCAACACAGGCACTCCTGTGATGGCCAGATGTTGTTTGTCGTGTCTATGTTGCTCCACCAATGTCCGCACGTCTTTGACGAGCGCTATGGGGTCGGACAACAGCTCTGGCACTGACTTTCGTGCTGCCGGCAACTGGTGTAAGTACATCACGATGGCCTGTAATAATATAGTATAAAGTTTAATTCATTTATTTTGGGCAACTTGGCAATACGTTGAAGTGCGGTCACACTACCGGCCCTAAAATCTCGAAATCTAACCCACTGGGTAAAGAATCGTGAACTTTGGCACTAGTGTTTGTAGTGAAACGTCAATCAAGACTACGATGCAATTTTCGGGAATTTCCGAGAGATCTAATACAATACACGCGCGAAGCCGCGGATAAAGTCTAGTAATATTACAACTCTGTGACTAAAATTCAGAGTGCAACATTGCACCAACCTTAAGTCCGTGCAGTTCGTTCTGCGTAAGATGCACGTGTTCGCGCGAAGCGGACGGCGGCGGCGTCTGTCCCTCCGGCGCGAGGTGCGAGCGGCCCAACAGGGCGCTCACGTAACGCTCCAGCACGTACCAGAGCATCTCCGTGAAGAATGGGTACCGGAATTTCTGTGGCACCTGCAATTGATAAATGGGAATGACTACACGGGTTAGTAACACATCGTTTAAAAAGCAGCTGGTCTTAGTAGCAAGTAGTCTAAGAAACTGGTCTAACTAGCAAGTGGTCTAAGAAGCAACTGGTCTATGTAGCAAGTGGTCTAAAAAGCAACTGATTCTAACCTATTTGTGCCGGACACTTGAAAAAACATAGTTGCTTCAAGGCACGAAGTGCCTCAACCACGCGGAATAGGTTGACTTTGGTTCATAGAATTAAAATTGACGAAACAGGAAATGGACGAACGAAGACTGACTAGACATTGGGGGAGCTTTGTAGATCACCAGCTAAGCTACTAAGCCAGCTGCTTTTTAGACGTCGTGAGTGATACTAACCCGACTACAATACTTATCAAATAAAGTGCTCTGTGAGACACGGGACAAACCGTTTATTAGCAAATATACAGGGATTTATTCCCATCGTAGGTTTTTATGCCATTCATATGTTAGATAGACTATTTTACCTTAGTGACGTCTTCAACTTGTGCGATTTTCAATTGTTTTTCGATGCCAAACTGATGCAGGAAGTTGCCGCCGAAGACTAGCGAGTCGCTCGGCGTGTACACAGCGTGTATCCATCCAGTGGGGATGAAGAATGTATGGCCCGCTTGCAGCTGAAATACACATTATTTATAGAATAGTTGCAAAAAAGACCTCGGCCGGTGGTTTGACCTTTATCTTCTAAAGGTGAATAGGTTCGAAAATACAAACTGAGATATGGATGCACAGAAAAACCAGAAAAAGAGACCAGCGCTGGGAATCGAACCCAGGTCCTCAGCATTCCGTGCTGCGTGCCATACCCCTACACTACCACTGGACAGGATTACAGACACGAATTTCTCCTATGCACACATATCTCAGGTTGCTTTATTCTACTACGCTACTTAAGCAGCAGCAAATAGGTTAATAGGTTTTCAGAATACGCTTGCGAAGCAGTTCAATACGTACTAAGCCCTTGGAATTGGGAACGTGGAGGGAGACTATACTGTGGATTTCAATTTCCACACTGCACACAATTAAGGTTAGTTCAAGTCCTCTATACCGTGGGAATTTCGTATAATCCCTCAGTGCACCTTATATACCCAAGGCAAAGCTTAAAAAGTTAACATAAAACTTACGTGAACTCGAATGCATTTTTCCACAGTATCTCCGAAGAACACATCAGACTGTTTCCCGGACAGTACCCACTTCTCATACAGTTGGAGATTCTTCTCTGTAGGAGGTATGAGCCAGAACACCTTCGCACCTAAAATGTGATGTGTGTTAATGTAGGAGATATTTGTTTCAGATTTGGTTCATTGAGATTCAATGTAAGCAAAACTGAGGCCGTATTGCCTAACGTTTCTGTCGCTCGCGATCGCGATGAAATGACAGATTTCGCATACAAAAACTGTCATTTGATTGCGATCGCGAGCGTCAGACACGTTAGGCGATACGGCCGCGTCACATAAATTTTTATACAAAGCAGTTTCTTTGTTGCTATTTTTATATCTTCTGGCTGTCGTTCGCAACTTCATCCTACAGGACCTTGCACTTTCCGGGGTGAAAAGTAGCCTATCATAATCAGAGATAGTGTAATTTTCTATTAGTGACAGAAATTTTAAATTTCGTCCTTTTCCTGTTCTACCCTGAACACACTCAAACACGAATAAATAAATAGAAACCTCTTTAAAGTAATATATGTATTAGTACCGAAGTATAGATAAAGAGAAAATTGACAACACTCGAGTCAATAAAGTAAACTTTGCCAAAGATTGACTTCCATAAGTCGCATGATATAATAAATTGAAACTATTGCTACTTGTCACATGATTCGTTTAGTGTACAATACTATATCCAAAGAAAAGGAAAGAAGACATTGCCAATGGTTAATGGTAAGATTAAATTACCAGTGAACCCAACACAAGTCTGTTAAAATTAGACTTCCATTATATTAAAGTTCCTACATTGTAACTTAGTAGTGGAGAAATTAAATAAACTGTGCTTAATGCCCGATCTACATGTTGGGCCAGCGTTGACGAACCTAAGACAAGACAGTGGGTACAGGACAGGTTTTTTAGGTCAGCCGTGCAAAGCGGGCATAAGCACGTTAATATACTGAGCGGCAAAAAATCTGGCCCTCAAATGTATGCAGAATCGGTAATTTTGTATGAAGGGTGGGCCAAATTTTGTACCGCTAAGTTTAAATATAGTCAAATATCTTACCTCTCAAGATGTGATACCACACAGATGTCCCACCAAAATCAATGTGGAAGTCTGTGTAGCAGCCCTTGACTGACATGAGGCAGTATTTCTGAACCTTCGGGTACATCATATCGTCCAGGGCGTTCGTGGATTCAGTCTGGAGCAAGGAAAAATTATTTTTGTTAAAAATAGATATGAACAATAAATAAAATAGACAATGGATATTAGAAATAGGTATTGAAAGATAAACAAGCTTTTCTGCTGATTCTACTTGTACTGTCATCCATTTTCAATATGCGTAATAAATTTTAAAACAATCCCAAAACTGTAAAGGGGTGAAATTAGACAGGCAACAGGCGTGACAGTTGACGTTCGGAAAAAAAACAACTGTTTAAAATTATGACTCTAAATTTAACGGTTAAGATACTTAAATTCAGACCCCGTAATAATATCGAGATAAGAAAATAAAAGATTCCTACGAATTGAGAACCTCCTTTTATTGAAGTCTGTTATAGTATTTTAGTGTGCGTGAGTAACAAACGGACACTCACGCGCACAGACGCAAGCACGCACGCTCACACACACTGAAAAACTTGTGTATTTATAAATGTTACTAGGATAGTAGAATGTAATACTTAGTAGATAGCCCACCTGCTGATCCTTTAGATGCCTCGGCCACACGACTTCCACCCAGTCGATAAGCCGCACGACCCGCGGCGCCTGCACATAATTCTCGAGGCGCGTGTGCGAGAACTCTAGCGATATCACGTTGAGAAGTCTTTCCTTGTTCGGATCATCGTAGTAACGCTGCCAGTCCTGAATGAAAAGTCAATTTGTCATAAATAATAACGACGTCATTGTTATCTATCATATCAATCATATGTAACACCATCATAAGTAGATGTCGAGACAGTCCGGTCAGAGGTATTGCTCTACAAGCTTACAAGCCTATAAACTTATAAGCTTGGCTTGTAAGATCTATACGCTTACAAGCCTAAACCTAATCAAATCAATCTAGAAAAATTGAAAAATCCCGACATTGTCATTTCAAAACTCGCTTTCACGTAAAAAACCACATCAAAATTAGTCCACCCATCCGTTTGAGAGCTACGACGATACAGACATTGGCATCCTCTTTTGGCGTCGGGTGTTAGTTATACAAGAAGTGATGGAAACTGTATCAGGTCATATTTTCACAACAATTCCGCATGTAATTTCTCAATTAAATACAATGTAATACAAAAACTACTCAATTTCAAACTATGTAAATGTTATAGACCTAGAGTTGAAACACATTTTTTGTTAAGTTTTAATTGTAACAATTTGTAACGAAAATTTGTAAAACCTATTCATCTTATATATGTATGTACTTATCACTTATTCATTAGCAGACAGATTTAAATATTAACTAGCGGCCTCGTCACCAATGAGTTCATTGACTGTTTTCCATTCATAACATAACCTTACACAAATTATAAATGAAACAAGTCCGTGTTACAGAGATACGTCTTTACAATGAACGATGTTGAGAAAACTTGCTATTAAAATAAAACTGTTCTATGTTCCTATGGCTTAGTAAAAACTGGAAAAGGAATTATTTTCTCCTTGAATTATGATATCAAAGTCAAAGGAAAAAGTTCACATGTTCAAAAAATAGGTTACATGGTCAACATTACAGGTGTAAAGGCCGATGCTCACCAGATGCGTGTGCGTGACGTGACACGCACAGGCACCAGTTGCAATGTATGAAACTGTATAGAAAGATGCCAGTATGCATGGCACGCATCTAGTCTGCGTGTCACTTCACGCAAACGCATCTGGTGTGCATCGGCCTTTATGCCTTTACATTTAAAAAATCTCCACTTGCCTCTTATACGTCGTACAAATTTTATATCAAGAAATTTCATCTCCGTGGGTACCTTATTTATATTATATTATTCTTATATTTACTAAGTCAACTTCTTTATTTGGATTATATCATTATCGCGCCGCGCTTTGACATCTCGCATGGGTAGGGTATGGTACGGTGTATGACGCTAATATATTGGTGCAAAAATATTTCTGTTCGATGACCGTGGTATCGACGCAGAAGGGGAAAAGCTATATAAATAAACATATGTAAATATACTGACTGCAGTATCGCTCGGTTCTTTTCAATGTTGTTCTCACTCATACATTATGGGATTAAAATTCAATACCTCAATACATCTTTGCCTTTAGAAATTCGTTTACAGCTGTGCAATTACAAACTAAATCTAATAAGAATATACAGGGGACTGTCGTTTGAGGCAAAAACAATGTATAAAAATATTCTGATCACTAGGTTAGACATAAAAACACCAAACATAAACGTAAACTTTCTTGTTCCCGTAAATTTTTATTTACGATTTCGAACTATCCTCATCGTAATCATACTCGTTCGTAATAGTACCTATATTAACCTCGAAAGACAAAAAAAAAATATTTTTAACTAGTATAGAATTTGAAACTTAAGGTCAATTAGTGGAGTTGACATTAAGCTTGTTTCCCACTACATACGATAGTTAATAAGTCTCTTTGTTTGTTTGTTACCTCTTCAGGTCTAAACTGCTGAATTTACTTAGATGATATTCGGTATACAGATAGTTTGAGTCCCGGAAAATTGCATAATTTTCGCGGGATAAATAAACGAATTCTACGTAGACAGAGTCGCGGGCAATAGGCTAATATGTCCTTAATTTAACGTTGGACCTTACGAGGGTAAACAACAAATAAGTAATACATAAATTCATACGAAAATTGATCCGATAGCTCGGAACCGAGAACGTGCGGACACACTTTCACATTCGTAAAATAAGTCTGCATTATGGATCAGTCCAGAAGCCTGATTGTGATTTGACTAACATAGAGTATAATTCTCGAGTCGCGATTCGTGATTCTGTAAGCAAAGACAGACGAGCTTACCTACCGGTTCTCAGGTAAAAATTAAACGAAAATATTACCCAAGTCTTTATTTTTTTCATGTTACGTCCTGTAGAGTCGACTACAAAAAGATACATTTATTCACCCTATAAGAATGCAATAAGGCGTAAAATACATATCTTTGTAGTCGATTGTATGCACCCTGTGTATTACCATTCTGCAATTAGAACAAGAATGAGCTAAAACCATAAATTTTACACAAGTTTACCTGTGACAAATGACAGTTGTCAGTGATAGGATGTGCAATAAAGAAATAAATTAAATTAAATATTTTGTTTAATTATGCGTATATTTTTCAAGTGGAAGAAAAAAGGGGAGGCTATTGCCCAGCATTGGGACACACTACGGGTTAAGTAAAAAGAAAACCAAGAGACTCAAACTATAATAAGCTTACAAATATTCTACCCTCGACACGGACAGATTTGTCTAATGAAGAGTAAGTTTTAAAATAAAACCGCTATTAATATTGGCTCTGTGCTGTCCACGACATCAGCGCCACCTAGCGTCCGCAACTTTATTGGCTCTGACGTTTTGAAATTTCATCGCAACATTGTGATAAAAATCAAAAATATCACGTATCCATTTATAATACAAAATAACTGTGATACCATGATTTGGGTGGACAAAGGGATGTGAATTCATTCTTGGTCATAAAATTAAATGAGGTAATTAAAGTTTATTCAAAAAGTGTGTTTCATTTTGGTTATGTCAGGGTTTGTTTACTTCATGTTTAGTTGTAATTTTACTGTAAAACGAAAAGATAAAGCTACTTTAATGGTTTCTTTAAATAATAGTAAACATATATAATTGTTCTTGTATCGATAGTAATAAATTAAATATCGTTTACAGATCGAAATGAGTATCATTTTGAAGACCGGGTTTGTGAGAAAGACATTTTTTTGCTAGGTACCCTCAAAATCGTCTTAAGCGGGTTCTACTGTAAGTAGTTAGGTCTAAACAAATTGCTTTGCTAATGACAGATATGACAGATCACACACAGCCTACCTTATTTCTACTTTGGGCCACTATGAGCGCTGCGATAGATTTCATTACCCCCACTTAGTACTTCGCACCCAGCGAATAGCGACCAATTACAGTACACAACAATAACGTTTTAAAACTTTCGTGATTTTCACTCATAGTCAAAATACCACAAACAGGACTTATCACACTAAAACACACGAGTAATATTTCGTACCTCGACGTTTCGACCACATTACAGTGGCCGTGGTCACGCTTAGACTGAAGAATGGGGTGTCAAATCTGCCTAGCAGCGCGAGTCCTTCGAACTACCCGCACTTGATCACAAATAGTACAGTCAAGGGCAAAGATATCGACACGGCAAAAGTTGCAAAAATATGTATACACGGCCTTAATGTTAAGTGCATAAAGTCGTGTATACATATTTTTGTAACTTTGGCCGTATCGATATCTTTGCCTTGACTGTACCTGCCATTATGATGGTATGGTATGGTAGTATGGTGGTGGTATGGTGGTAGTGGGCCACTGTAATGTGGTCGAAGCGTCGAGGTAAATATTACTCGTGTGTTTTAGCATGATAAGTCCTGTTTGTGGTATTTTGACTGTTCTAAAGTGGCTGTGTGAAATCGAATAAATGAATCATCATTGGTATATATACTGCTGTGATATCGGTACTTTCCTGTCCTATTCTAATTACGGTCGGTTATTATGAATATGTGCCTACAAGCAACGCCAAAAATATATTCTCACTTCTCGGCGTTTTTCTATTGTAACTTTGCAACAAATTGAAAAGTGAAACATATTTAATAAGTTATTACATTAATTCTAATGTTTCAAATGATATGTCACCTATTAGATGATAGGTGACTCTGACTATCATCATAGTATCTTATAATTAGAACATCGTCTATGTTGGCGTAATAAAAGCCTCAACAAACGCGCAAACAACGAAAAAATTAATCAGACACTCCAGACAGCTTCCTTTAAAATCAAAACAAATGAATTCAATATGCATCCAGGTACCTTAAAGAAATTACAATACCTTCATTGTCATTTCGATGTTTTTCTGCGTATTTACATCCATAACATCTAGAAGGCGTCGCGAGCCCACGCACATGCGCACATCGTTCACTGTGAAATTACTGGTCGGCACCCTGGAACAAACGGGTTCATTGTAAAACAAAGTAAACACGCCGATTCAATCAGCCCAAATAGGATAGAACTTTAAGTTAATCGTTTACTCTCCTCTACCTTAAGTTGGAATATATGATATGGGTTTAGTTACGTAATCATTGTGATTGAGTCGCGTTTTTGTTGTCAGAATCGTACAGTTTGACCTTTCGCTGTTGGAGTAAAATTTGCGTACATTTTCAGGGCCGGTTGTTCCCTATTGCGTCTATTTTGCATGATTATCTTATAGGTAATACAGCTTATCCTTAAAATCAACGGCAAAGTTAAGAGAACTAACTAACAAGCTAATAAGCTATCACATAGGTAAATTTGACCTTAAATAAATCCTTTTTCTGGACATTGGCCCTATTATAAAAAACATAATTAAACCAAAATTTATGTAAGTAATGTCAATACTTCGTACCTTGAAATAAAAAAAAAAACGCGTAGGCGCAGACTGGTCCAAATATGTAAAAAAAAAACATCCCCGACTGACCAATGATATTATCTATGTTAAATTAGCGCACCGAAAATAAAGAGTAAAAAGAAACCAGATTGAAGGAAATGAGAAAAAAAGAAAATGCATTTATTTAACATCATAAAAAACATCACAATCACATAACAATGGAAAAAAGACAAGACATACATTAGGTCCCCACTCAGCATAATGCCACGGCGAGCCGTGGCGCTGATTTTCAGTGAGGACCTATAATTGAAGCCTCTAGCCTTATAAGTATAACGTCAAAGAAAATATCAAAAATATGCTTTTCAAAACCGAAGGAAATAGGGCATAAAGTGTAGATGTTTGTTGTTGACGTCGCGTTAGGAGCATGTTTTTCGGTTATTTTGTAAGATGACTCATCTTTAGTTATAAAATTATTCACTGGTCCCGCGTGGGAGCTACATCAAAATCCCTTTTCATACCGAATGGAGGCCTATGTCTTGCAATGGGATGTATATAGACCGAGATGATAATGATGATGATAAAATAATTGTGACTGACTCATTGTAGCCTACCTCCCTCCACCGGGAAAGCTAGAATTTTCCATTACGATCTAAATAAAGACAGTAAAATTCCCTCGGTTTGGGAAATTCTGTAACGAAATCAAAGCCGCGAGCATAAAAGTACAGTCATCGACAATACTTAATAACAAACAACTCTTAACAGAGCAATAAAAACACCTGATACACTCTGACAGCTATACGAATAGCCTCAGATATTTCTGAGTGCTTTATCTTATTACATTTAGGTTGGCTGTAACTGTACATAAACCAAGTCATTTTGCTGATAAGCTGCGCTCATTGGACATGTATTTAGAAAAGTAGATTATACTGGAACACAAAAGACTAGTAATTACAGTTCCTTGCCTGCAAATAAACAGTTGGTGCCGACAACTCATTGGAAATTCCATGTGACCGGCAGGTGATGAAGGTAGCTTGACACAAAAAGTATTGCGCGTAAAAATAGACCTAGTGGACCTCATAACGAACTAACCAATAATCTATACTACTAGGTCTAAAATAATAAGTGATAGAAACTAAGCTAAAGAAATTTAAGGAAAATAAAGGGACAAGTGGTTTCAATAATTGGGTAGAGTACAAATGGGCCGAACCTGTTTTTGCAAAGGACAATTGATTTTTAACTCAAGGGACATAGAATATCCTACTTAATATTATAAATGTGAAAGTTTGTGAAGATGTTTGGATGTTTGTTACTCAATCATGTCTAAGTCGCTGAACCGATTTAGATGAAATTCGGTATACAGATAGTTTAAGTCCCGGGGAAGGATATAGGATAGTTTTTATTCCGGAAAATTTCATAGTTCCCGCGGGATAGCGATAAATGAATACAACGCGGACGGAGTCGCGGGCAACAGGCTAGTAGGATAATATAGGAAAAGATCATACCAATGAAAACTTTTTAACAAATGAACGAAGATATTTGAAAAATAAGAGTGCAGACGAACTAGCTTTCCTGTCATAATGGTTGCAAACAAGTTTTTAATTGTATAATTTGTAAGCAATTGCTTTCCAGTAGACACAATTCATAGTCATAGACTATTGTAAAAGTTAATTGATTAAGAGGTCCAGTATCTCGTTTATAATAGGCACAACCGCCCCCTTAGCACGTTCGCGTTTATTGCAGACATAAAACAACCGTCCCTTCACGAATGTACCTACTTGGACTCATATTCACTTATCGCGATGTTAACGTGCTAAGTTTTTTGTTAAATTTGTCTTATAAATAGTATTGAGGTGATCAAAAATATTGGTTTAATTTTAGGTTAGGTTTCTCGGCGGAGCGGGAACGCGGCGTGCACGCGACGAGTACGCTGCGATATCATAGCGATTATTTGCCGCCGGCGTGCCGCCACGATGACGCCGCGCCAGCAGGGCTACTACGAAACTCGAAGTTCGTATCGTACCGTCCCTCTCGCTCTCGTATTAAATAGTATAAGTGTCAGAGGGAACGCACGCTACGAACTTCGAGTTTCGAGTTTTGTAGTACTCGTAGCCCTGCTGTATTAGTGACCGTACGTTACTTAACGCGGCGTCCACGCGACCGCACCGCGATGGCACGCAGCGGCTCGCCCCGTTCCCGCTCCGCCGAGAAACTGCCGGTAAAAACGCTAGTGTGAACAAGCTCTTAGATTTTTGTTCCCTAAGACAGTCACATCACAGATGAATTCTTCATAATAATATCTTGCTCACGCTGTCAATTTTTATTCAATTACCCCTACTCTTTGTAATTTTACTATATCTATCAAGAAAGGTACGTTAATTGGTCGTGAATCCATTTAACAGGGCACGTCTCTCGAAACCTACTGGGATATGCATTACCTGATACTAATTACCAATTGTTTATATTTTCTATTTTTTGGAACCATGAAGTCCTGGAATTATCTAATGGATACAAAAATCTAATAATGGCTTAAGTACCAGTTCACGGTTATCGGACATAACAAATTTAGAACTCACAGTTACTGACTCTAGTATTATAGTTCTTCGATTTTTAAACCTAAAGGTATCGTAAGTTCCGATGTCGGCGACCGCGACACGCGACTGCGATCGGGTCGCACGATCCACTGTTAAATTAAATATGAACTTTGTTGTGCGACGCGTTCGCTAACATCCGTTTGTCATCATCATCAATCGACAAAAGAAAAAATACGTAACCGATATTTTCAGAAAATTTCGTATTGGCCGCCTGTTTATGTTTTTTTCTTATTTCTGTTTTCAAAGTTTGCCTGAAAGAGACGGCTCTGCTCTGCATCGTACTGTTCGGGATTGTTCTTTATGTGGTGTACAAGTACAATAAAAAGTTATTGTATTGCATCATACAGTTGAGTTCATAAACTTGTGAGCAAAAATTTGATCAAAAATATCTGAACACGCTTCTACGCCGTTAACAATAGAGTCGTGTTCGGTTATTTTTGATCAAATTTTTGCTCAAGTTTCTGAACTCGACTTGCCATCAGCTAAAAATATTGCTTTCCGGTGGCGAATGCACTAGTCCCAAAACGCACTAGTAGTCAATACACTCTAATTTCGAAAGCCCCTCTTCTCATAAGAAACTAGGCCCAAAACACCATATTTCCAAAAAGGCTCATTCTCGATTTACACGAGAACCATTGAGAACTAGTCCCAAAATACACCTTTCCCAAAATACTCCAAATTGTGTTCACCTGTAGGTGGCGTAATACTTCATTCTCATAATGCATAGTTCTCAAAACACTCTAGTTCCAAAATACCCTAATTTTTTTTCTTTTATTTTCGAATGACTCTTTGAAATTGCTTTCAGGCGTAACGATCTATTATTATCTGACGGTTTTAAATGAATACAAAAGCGAGACATTAAATAAATGTTAGATTTTATTATTTCATACACGGTAGTTTTAGTATTTTATTACAGTTTATTCGTGCAAATAATGAATCTCAAGCGGTTTTATCTCTTATGACACCGACGTTCTTTAAGGAGCGAAGTCGTCGTCGTACTTAAGTATGGAAGCGTTTAAACTTAATACTTTTAATATTTCTAGTCTTATTTTAAAAAAAGTTATTAATGTAATTTTACTCAATAGTTAACGATAAATTATTGAAATTTTCTGATATCAGATATATTTACGGAACTATCGCCTGGCTACACTTAACGATTACATCCTGTAGATATAGCTCAAAATAATATTTCAATAAAAACTGTTTTTGCAAAAATACTCTTGGCGTCAAACGGGTAACGGTTACGGCTGAAAGCAATTTCAAAGAGTCATTTGAAAATAAAAGAAAAAAAATAGGGTATTTTGGAACTAGAATGTTTTGAGAACTATGCATTATGAGAATGAAGTATTACGCCACCTACAGGTAAGCACGATTTGGGGTATTTTGGGAAAGGTGTAGGTATTTTGGGACTAGTTCTCAATGGTTCTCGTGTAAATCGAGAATGAACCTTTTTGGAAATATGGTGTTTTGGGCCTAGTTTCTTATGAAAAGAGGAGCTTCGAAATTAGAGTGTATTGACTAATAGTGCGTTTTGGGACTAGTGCATTCGCCACCGGAAAGAAATATTGTAGTCTACCACCCTAAAGTTGATAAGTATTATTAAACAATAATGTTGATAAGACGTCAAGTGTCTGTCAAGTGTCAACTTGAAAGTTCGACTTTAGCAACACGTTCTTTTTTTATTTTAAAACGGGCTTCGTACAAATTTGTCACATTAGCCCATAGAGCAAAATATTAAATAACAAGGAAAAAAAACTTATTGTCACAGTCGTTAATTATACACATTCATTTGATAGAGTAATTTAAAAATTATAGACCACTTATTTGGCTGATTGTACAATAAGTCATCTTAAAAATAGATTCTGAAAACCCTAAAAACGAGTACTTATTTCTTGTAAGAGTTACGGCAGCGGTTTTCATTGGCTGCTTCCATAGCTACAAGCTACAAAGTTTCGTCAGCCTCCTTTGCCCAGAATAAACTTTTAAACGTTTATGTAAGCGACCAATAAAAAACCTTTTGTCCTGTTTAACAACAGGTTCAGCCTTCATAGGTACTTAATACTTAAATAATGATAAATTTTGAAAGAGAGTGAGACCGCTTTACTTATTACTCTTCCTTCATACAAGTTTTTTTTAACCTGTCATGTCATGTTACTTAAATTTATTTTATTTCTTTTGTATCTTTCTAATTGCATCAAAAAACATTTTCATTTTTTTTTTCATTTAATTTTTTTTGTCGGCTAGTTGAGAAAGGCTCGCCACTGTCAAAAAGTTATGACTATCAGATCTCTTAAACTTAGAACCAAGTTTCTAACTCTAGACGCCCAACTAATACAAGCTCTAACTTCACAATTCTACCTTGTTTAAAATATGAGGGTTGGCCATTTCGTTAAACGACTTACAAGAATTATTAGTTAAGTAATGAAAATGAACAGTGAATAATTTTTCACCTTACGGCCATGTGACGGTAATAGAGATGGGCCGAGAACTTCGGCCGAACATTCGGTAAAAATAAAAAATTCGGCCGACTTTCGGCCGAACTTCGGACACTGCTCTAGTACTAAATACGAAATTTGGTGAAAAAACTAAAAAATATCTAAGTACTTAATGTTTCTCAATGTTTAGTTTAGAACTTACTGTAATCATTGCAGTCGCACAAGTACTGGTGTCGAATGTTCGGCATTTAAACGAATCGGAGCTGACGAATAAACCTAAAACGAATTTTCCCTAGACGGTCGCGAAACAGCCTTGACTGATAAAATCTAAAAAATTTACTCAGAGTGCGAATACACAGCCAAGACTACCAACAAAATTCTTTAGCGCCATTTGAACTTCAATATTGCACGCAACATGTTCGCTACGCGGACCTGTGCCTGATTTACGGTAAAGGCGCAGAAACTAAGCAGAAACTAGAGGAAAATTTTAACCGTTTTTCTATTGATACCAAATTATTAATTAAGTAATGCAAATTATGGTGTAATTATTGAACTTGATTTTTTCATCTAGAAATGAACAAAAGTATTTTTTTATAGAACAGCTGGCAAACGAGCAGGCGGGTCACCTGATGGTAAATGATCACCGCCGCCCATGGACACCTACAGCATTATTAGGACTGCGGGTGCGTTGCCGGCCTTGTAATAGTTGTAATAGGCGATACACTCGCCTTTTGAAGGTGCCCAAATAATAGCTAGATGGAAAAACCCCAGCAGCGAGTCCATTCCATATTTACATTTAAAAAAAAATAGCAAAAAATTGAACCGACTACGAAAAACCATGAAAATAATCTTTCACCAACCTAAAGTCGGTGCCTCAGCACGAGCCAACAGGAGTTTACCTATAGTCGCCTACCTCAGCTACGCACTACATATTGCGCTTCAATCATTCCTGCTGGCTCGTTTAGTGTAAATAATCTAAGATGCAATAGTTTAATGTCGACGTTCATTATTGAGGAGTCCTGGTGCTTCACCACCCATTCCATTTCACCATATGAATTAAGAGGAGCATAAATTGCTTAGCAACTGTGTTGAAGTAATTGAAATTCAACCCGTGAAATACTTGTTATTGAGTAGTAACTCCGATGGTCAACTGTGGTCTTCATAATCAGTTCCACTTCACCAGATGATGATTTTCAAAAGCAAATGCACGAGTTACTACTAAATATATCAAAATTACCATAGGCGGCCCTACAACATTTGAAGAGTTCCCTCGATTTCCTTAGGATCCAATCATCAGATCCTGATTTGGTGCTTATGGGACCTAATTGAAAGCATTCCTAGAAAAACGCAAAAAAAAATCAAATCGGTTCATAAATGACGGAGTTCTAAGATAACAAATATATATATTAAAAAAAAATACAACCGAATAGATAAACTCCTCCTTTTTTGAAGTCGGTTAAAAAGCTAAATCTAGTGCATCTCAAACACACATTACATAGAATTCTGATTTTGTAGTTCAATGCTTGTTTTATCTCGCAGTCAAGTGACTTCAAGACTAAACACCATTTACAAACACCCGTGGACTTCCTTAACCGACGTACCACTAACCTGTAATATATTGTAAGGGGCTGTTTCACCACCCATTGATCAATTGTATTTGACGGATAAATTTAATCAATGGATGGTGAAACAGGGGGTATACGTCGCAATTAATTAATGGAGTTTATTTCCATAAGACACACACAATACAAGGCACGTATTTAATGCGCCATTTTGAGAGAGAGAGAGAGGGAGAGCATCGGGAAAGAGCGGAACAGCAAACATAACTACTATAAGTACTCTATCACACTCCTCCGCCAGTCCTGCGGAGGTCCTGCGACATGCCTTTCCTCCCGCTAATACATAAGGAGTACCAAAATATCCTTACTATAATATTATAAAATGTGGAAGTAACTGTCTGTCTGTCTGTTACCTATTCACGCTTCAACCGCTAAACCGATTTAGACGAAATTCGGTATGGAAATAGTTCGAGTCCCGAGGAAGGACTACTATAAGGACATAGGCTACTTTTTATCTCGGAAAAATGCAGTCTCCGCGGGATAGCGATAAGCGAATTCTATGCAGATAAGGTCGCGGGCAACAGCTAGGAATACTATAATATAAATAAAATACTGAGGTAAAGCTCGAACGGCTACCGACCTTGCCCTTGCCCTGGCTAAACCTTGGGTGGGTGTATAATGTTAAGTACTTGTAAGATTCATATCAGTCAACATCTTCGTTCTACTAATGTCACGTAGACATCCTATACATTTTACCAGTGAAATCATAGCGAAATTGATTATGAAAAGGTTCCACCCTGGTGTAGGTACGTGTAAGGATAGAGGTGTGATAAGTCACTCGCACCGCCTGTAAGCACGCATGTGCATGCTAGAAATTCTGTCTCTCAACCATTTTCAGACTTCAAAGATTAAGGAAGCAACAAGTTGTCAAACTGTCTAGATTAGGTACAACCAAATGCCGCGTCTACTCGTTTGCCGACAATTGCTAAACATTTTTTTGCTGATAATACTTAATTATATATTGTCCTCGGAGCTCCAATAATTGTGGTATTGTCATACTAATATGAAGTAAATCCGACAGCAGGAAACAAATAAATTTGTACATGAAGCGAAGCTAATAAAGGCCCCCTTATTTCGCTCGAACTCTATTGGCCAAATCGTAATGAAATCCGTCCTTGTAATGGGATAGAATTGGCTAAACAAGGTAGTAAGTAAAAACTATTTTTTTTACTTACTACCTTAGATACTAAGATAATGTACTCAAAAAATAATAATTATACCTAACTATTTATTTGTATGAAATCAGTAGTTTTTCATGCAAGACCGATAAGTGGCGACAAATAAAAAAATGGGTTTGAAAAAAATATCTATCACAACTAGGTACGTAATATGCAACACAGGTCACAACAGTGGGGATCGAGCCCACAAACTTGTACACAGTCTTCAAATTTAACCACTGACTGAACCAATCGGTCAATGAAAAAGTAATATACTTAATATTATAGTATGTAGTAATAATAATAGTAATATTTTTTTATTTCAAACATAAGTAGTCCATATACATGTGTTAGTAGGCATACAATAAGAACTAATTTCAGTTAGTGAAAAACAACAAAACAAAATAAAAAAAACCTTTCCTTATAAGACAAAAAATGGTCAAGTGCGAGTCGGACTCGTACATGAAGGGTTCCGTAAACAGTTCAATAAATTTTTTTTTTTCGAATTCTTCTAATATAAGTTTTTTTTGCTGACTGTACTTTATGCCCCTGGTTACCAAAGTACCTACTCGTCAAGACGACCAACGGTCGTGTCGTTTATCACAGAGTTCCTATGGTCACCTGCTAGCTTTTTCATCAGATCAACTCCATGTTATAATAATACTTATTGCATTGTCATCGGATTTATAAATGCGTGTAAAATTTCAGCTCTTTAGGTTGAAGATATCCACTTAAAATTTGAGTGGAAAGATTCCACCCGAGCAAACATAGCTAATAATAAGTTTTTGTAAAAAAACAACATTTTTAATACAAGCATTTTTTGCCGAATGTACTTTTTGTTGACTGTACTTGCATTGTCATCTAAACTGCATATTTGTACCAAATTTCAAGTCGGTACTATTAACTATTGAGGAATTCCCTCCTGCAGAGACGATCCTGGCAGGACCACCAAGATGTCACTACCAGATTATTGTATTGTCACTAAATTTACATAAGTATGCCAAATTTCAAGTCGATCGGACCACTGGAAGTGGGTCAAATTTAGCTTCCAAGATTTGAGCAAAACAAACAATAAATAAATAAATAAACAAACAGGGCAAGCTAAAGAAAAGCTTCTAAAAACATCGCCGAAATGTAAGCACTTGTGCAAGTATTTCGAATAAAAACAATTTGAATCCTCATTCTCTTTGGTTCTGGCTGTTTGCTTCCGAAACCAATGCCCGCTCAAAAAAAATGGCTGTCAGCGCGGTTCATTCGCGGGAAATTTGGCGGACTTCGTATGTTGTGTAAATTAAATAATAAGAAGCTCGACTAGTGTGAATAAATTTTAAACTGTATTATAATTAAACCTTAGTATATAATAGTGTTAAAAACGTAGTATGATTTTTTTGGTGTAAGAAGCAATAGGTAAACAGTGATTAATACGGTGTGGATTTGGCGAGCGCTTCATCAAAGTTGGCTTCATTGAGGTTTGTGGTTCATAAATTGCTTTATTAATTTTGCACAAAATCGAATAAACCACACAATCAGACAGTCACTATATTATATTACTGAAGCTTTTATAAAACATCATTAAAATCGCAAATTTAATGGTAAATATTCAAACTACATAGCGACCCGTTGCTATGCGACTCGGTCGCGTTAGCAACGGCTAATAACACCTAGCAACCAAAAAACGCTGAAAAAAAACACATTTCTTGTACGACGACCCCCTTTAATTTGTACACAGACAGACAGACAGACAGCGGAATCTCAGTAATAGGGTCCCGTTGGCACCCTTTGGGTACGGAACCCTAAAAAGAGAGAGGATGTCGTACAGTCGGTGCCCTAACAACATGTGTATCCAGTTTTCTATGCAACTAGTATGAAAAAGTGGATACATAAGTTAGGGAACTTTACTATGTCTAAAACTTTACTATGTCTGTCTTTACTGTGTCGAAGACGTTACTATGTCTTGCTAGTTCGTGTATTCGTGCGAATGTGAATAAGCGGCTTATCATTTGTCGCTTGTTAGCTTGAATTTTGATTCGCATTGCTTGTGCCAGTGTGCCGGTGCCCTTAGTGTAAGTTTTTGGTTACAAAATACGACTCGAACGCGTTCGCGTAAAAATCTCAATTTATATGGAACACGAACAGCGCCTCTAGCGGAACGTTTGCAATGTTCGTGTTTCCATACAAATTGAGATTTTAACGCGAACGCGATCGAGACGTATTTGTAACCGAAAACTTACACTAAGGGTACAGGACTCGGTTACCAGACTAGTACTTAGTTTTCTGGTTGTCAAATTTGTTTTTTTTTTCGACACAAACGCTACTTTATTTAGTGGATTGTCAGAATTTTAGTGGCCTTATTGACCTGAAACCCACACATACTGTAAATTCACATGAAACCACAGACTGTTTTCAACTCTTAACTCAATTAAATAGAATGAGTAATTTATGGGGAAATCCCCTACTCCTATTAAATTATCTAAAAATGCAGTGCAGAATTATGTTAAATTGCAGTGGTTGATCGAACACTTTTACCAACTTTTGTTTTCTTAATAACTGGTCCCGTATGGGTGAAGCCTATGTCCAACAGTTCAATGGACGTCCTAAGGCTGATATAGTGATGGCAACTCGTCCGTTCCGTGGTGGGTATTGTGGTTAATAGATGGAACTTGCAAAACATTTCTATGACAACTAATCTTTACGTAAATCGTGGCATGATGGTTACAGATTCTATCACGTAGGTAATTCACGTCTACGCATGCAAAGACGCCAATTATTTTTATTTGACTATTTTCTATTTATAAGATCGATTCGATTATAGTAATTAACTTTTCGCAAAACAGGTTAATATCAATAAGTAGCACCAGTATGAATTATTAAATGTATGAAAAATAAAAAAACTTAAACTTATGAATTAATAAAGTATGACTTGATGTAATGAAATTACTCGACTTCGACTTCACTTATGGGCAGTTCTGGGGATCTGCCAATTAAAATGTGATTTCGTAGTGATTAAACTTATACATTCGCTGTTGGACGGAATTAGGTTTACGTTATTCTTATGTTATGATTGTATAATTTTGGTGTCTAGGTATATTGATAAGGTGACGATGAATAGGACTAGTGATTCAACTTGATTCAAGTAATTAAAAGTTTAGTCATAATTTAGAGCGATGTGTTTCTACATTTTCATAGCGCGATCTAGTTCCAACCTTTGGTCTAGTTATAATATTTGGCCCCCTTATATCACCACTTTATGCAATTTGTATGTACATTCGTAAGTACATACTAAATAATCATACATGATCATAATCAGCGTATTTTTAAGTTAATGCCACCCACTAAAAGAGGTGCCCAAAGGTTGAAAATACTACGTTATACGAGTAAGTGTTCAATAAAGCTAGTGTATTGTACTGCTGTAAAGCAAAAGTAGGAATAATGTTGCCTATAAAGAGTTACATTATCTATTTTTAAATGACACTAAACTAAAATAAAATATTACAAGATAAATGTGATTTTAATAAATGTGATACAATAACTATTGTGAAAGCACTAACAACCGTGTACTCAGAGAGAGAAATTAACTAGGTATATCTTTCCAAATTATTTTTTTTAAATAATGAAATACAAGCGACGATCTTCCACGTAAACTTTGAAACCAGTACCGGTTTTAGATCCATTACAGGTTATTAAAGTCTATTGAGTAGGTTTTTACTTAGTGACCGAGCGAATGCGAAATAGTATATGTGCTAACCTTGAGCAATTAAATAAACAAACATTAAATAATGCTCTTTAATTGAAAATTATTATTTATATTAATTTCTTCTATACAATGGCACGTTCTGAAAAGAATAGAAGGGCAAGGGGGCTCACGTGCAGTTTTTTATGCTAATTCTCTCGACCTTCTCCGATTGACCCAGAAAAAGGGACAAAACCAAAAAAAACTCTCGTATGCTTTAAGTGCAGAGTGGGTACATCATAACAGAAATATTCTCCATTTATGATAACTAGTTATCAGTTAATTAATTAGGAAATATTTAAACGTATGGATAATTTCAGCGGTATTGGTCCGGACATACCGTGCAAAATAAGCCCGGCTAACGCATAAACCCCTTTAAGCTCAGATATTGCATTTGACATTGATTGGATTTTATTGAACCCGCGTAGCTCACCCAAAAACTGAGATTTGACATTTCTGAGACCTCACGCTACACTAGCGCCTCTAGCGGCGAATTCATACGCGATAGCCCTCATTGCGATGTCACTATGACGTTTACTGTGAAATAGTTCCATGGTGGCTCATGAATTAAAGTCCTTGACCGTACCAACATTCAAAATAAAATATCAGTCCTGGCCTGGCTTTAATTTAGCCCAATGACATCAAGTACATTTCAACCTCAGTCATTTGTTTGAACAAAGAAGAAAGTAAAGTATTTACTTTTCATATTTATGCCATATAACTATGAAAGTTAATAAAACCGGCCAAGAGCGTGTCGAACACGCCCGAAATAGGGTTCCGTAGCCATCACGAAAAAATTAAGTAATTTTCTTCTAAGGTTTTCGTATTTTGTACGGAATATTCCAAATTTAGGTGTATTTTATACTTTAGGCTGCTATTTACTCAACTACTAATAATTCTCAAGGAAACTTAACCATTATAGTTTTCCTTGTAAGTTTGATATACTTACTACCATCCTGATTTTTTTCAAATTTGTCCACCTACCGGTGTAGATTTTAAAAGACCTATCCAACGATACCCCACACTACAAGATTGGATGAGAAAAAAAATCACCCCCACTTTACGTCTATGGGAGGTCTTCTAAAAAAATTTTTTATTGTACCATTTTGTCGGCGTTTATATATATATATATAAACTACGCCGACAATTATATTCGTGCAAAATTACAGCTTTCTACCATTGATAGTCCCTGAGCAAAGCCGCGGACGGACAGACCGACATGGCGAAACTATAAGGGTTCCGTTTTTGCCATTTTGGCTACAGAACCCTAAACAGATCAATCCTTTCCTTTTGGATTGGCTAGTTACCCAAAAAAATTCTTCTTCTCCGAAAATATTGGACACATTTTATGCTTGTGTAAAATTAACAAACAGCGACAACCACATGGCCTAGTGGTTAGAGAACCTGACTACGAAGCTTGAGGACCCGGGTTCGATTCCCGTGTCGGGGCAGATATTTGTATGAAAAATAGGAATGCTTGTTCTCGGGTCTTGGGTATTTAAAATGTATTTAAGTATGTATTGTAGGAACTAGGCTGTATACCGCTGGCAGGTGGTCAAACTGACCACCTGGCACGCTAGATTGACTGTATTATGTATAATGATAGTATTTTTGTATTGTATGATTCTAGAATTTGATTTTAAAAGAGTTTGACAGCGGTATACATGATACAGAGAGCACAGATTGCTCTCGAAAGCCTGAGCGGCTGGACTTATCTCTGTAAAGTATTGCTAAGCTCTAAATACTGAATAAATCTAACAATTGAAGAAATATCCTTTTTATTTGAACTGAGTTTAAAGTCACGCGCGTAGATCCCTTTTACCTAAGCTCCTACCAAGTTACAGTCCCCACAGTATCTGTATCTATATTTATCTATTGCTTAGTACCCATAACACAAGCTTTGCTAAGTTTACTTTGGGACTAAGTCAATTGGTGTGAATTGTCCCGTGATATTTATGATATTTATTTATATTTAATGATGAACATATAGCCAGTTAAAATTCCGCGCGACGTCACGCCGTGCGACACTTATTAGCATGGTGTGACGTCACTAGATATACATACCTCAATCCCAATCCAGTTTTCTCCTTGAACAGCAATGGGGTAGTGAATCCATTCTTCTGAAGGTAGGAGACTGTGAGCTCCGTCCCAAACATTTCATGTATGGAGCCAGGGTGGTCAAACCGCTGGCTCTCCAGCTTGTCAGCGAGGGAGAACCCTCGTCCTCCTTCCACATCGTCATCTCCAAGGGCCCACTCATCTGAGTAAAGCTTGCGTTGCTTGCGCTCACGCTGTAGGAATAAATTAATGATGAACGGAGGATAATAATTTTACTTGGAAGTTGCTAAAAAATATATTTGGTATTAAACCAGTTTGTACAATTTAAAATCAGCTATTTATTTGATTTTAACCTGTTTATGTGTTTCAGATATAACATAAATATGTGCCTTAAACTTACAATCTAACTCAAACATGAATTTAGTGTTATCTTATCTAGGAGTTGAGTATAAAATTGATTGCTTACTAACAAAAATTTGGAATTAGGACAGTTCTACTGAAAACGAAAATTGATATGATGCCTAGTTAGTGACAGGTACAGGTGGAACTAGACAATACTGTCACTTTCTGGCCAGACAGACTTTCACTTTTAACACTTGAAGTGAACGAATACATCTGAGATTGGTGTATTTTTTGGGTGTATTTTTTATGCAGCTGAACTATAGTTATAATGATGATCATCTTTGTAGGTTTTACTTAATAAAGGTGGTATCAAGTAGGAAGTAGGTTAGTTACCATTATTTATTGTACTCCAAGGTCAATGAAATCTTACGGCCTAAGAGAGAACTGTGGCTAAGCGGGCACGTAATTATGCTGGCATAACAATAAAACTTTGATGCGAGGGCTGTTTACCTTCGCGGACCGAAACAAAGAGCGTAGTGACACGAGAATGTGTCGAACAGGTCTAAATATAAATCAAACGCTAATCATTAGTTAGGCATACATTCGACGAGTAATGTTGTAGTGAAGTGTAAACCTATAAAGAAATTGCGAGTGGAGCGAACTCGCACTACTCGCAGCAGTGTCGACGAGCGACGAGTAACCGTGTTGCTGTCGAGTACTCGGCTAGTCGGCCGACGGAGCCACAGCGCACGCCCCTGGTCGCCTGCCCTCTCCTCTAACCCGCAGGAAACGCCTTCATGTCCCTACCAGATGCTCAGAAACCGTCAAAGCCGCTGCACGCACCTTGTCCACACAAACGCCGCTACTTCGCAATGCTGCGGCCTACGGAACTATTATAGATTTTGACTCCTTCTCGCATGCGCGAATACATACGGCCGCCGCGTTTTAAACTCGGTCGCGGCGTGATCGCAAAAAAACTGAGTCCGATGACCCTCGATGACTATGATCATCATTGATAGCATATACCCTGATAATATTTCTAACACATTCCCATAAGTTTCATTAATCGATACACGATGCAGCGATGCACCATTTCGTGTTTACGTGATCCCAGATAAAGCCACCATGGCGTCACCCGGGACTAAATACGTAAAAAATTAACAATAAACACTCACCAGTTGCCTTGGAAGTTGTTTTTTGGTGTTCGGCAGTGTTTCCGACATGTTTCTATTAGTCAGAAACACTGCACCGCGAAATTAACACTATTTTACGTAAATATTTTACACAGAGCACGACAAAACGCAACGCAATCCACCATTTGCCACAGTCGACACTACTGCCAACAACGCGGCGAGTAATCACTCCGGCATTTTTCTAGAGGTTGGTAGCACGAATAGCGCTCTATTGGTTTATTTATGGATAAGAATGTGGCGGGAATGTTTGAAACATCGTGAACGTACGATCTCATTTTCGTTTTGACGTTACTTTATTTATCTGATTTAGATGCTTATTGTGCCTGAAAGTAATATCACTCTGAACAAAAACATAAGATATATAATAATTTGTGAATGAAAGTTATACTTTCATATTGATATCATAAGCAAATGAAAACGGTGTACTGTACATACATTACATTATGACGTTACATTAGGCTAGTAGCTATACTTGTTGGGTGTCGTGGTGTTAAAACAAATCTATTTTTAATCGACAAACAGATTCAGACCGGTTTTTAAAATTTAAACTTCAGTTAATGCAGCAGGTCAAGCCAAGGGAAGTAAGTTGTACAAATGAAAAAAAAAAGTAATAAAAAATAGTAGATTGTGTACAAACAAGAGCATAAAATGAGACATTTTACCCGAGGCGTTCATATTAGCCATCCACCTGATATAGATTTCAGGCACATGTCGAGAGGAAAATGTTCTACATTCTACTTTTCACTTCGATGGCGAGGAAATGAAATAGCAACAATGGAGACAATGAGAGCTACCGCGTATGAATTCGCCACTAGAGGCGCTAGTGTAGCGTAAGGTCTCCGAAATATCAAATCTCATAGTGTTTGGGTGAGCTACGCGGGTTTGTTTATAATTAGAATAATTTTGTGAATACTTTGCAATATCTGAAATTAATTATAGCAAATATGCGTTCCGGGGCAATGAATGTCTGTGTTTTGAGACAGTTTTGTCTTTCGGAAACCTTTTTTCTCCCTTTTTTCCGAACAAAACGGGGACTATGCAACACTGTGGCATGCTCGATATTTTTATGGTACGGTTTTAAGGTGTATTCAATATGATTTTAAAATCAAAACAAAGAAAACAAAATTTAGATTATTAATCTAAACTTTGTTTTCACGCCCGTAATAACAGACTTCGAAAGCCATACTTAAAAACCTCACGCAACAGTGCGCCATCTAGTGAGACAAAAAACTATAGCCCTTATTGTTCACTTACTATGTATGTGCATTAGTATATAATTATAAAATTTTAATTTTATTTATCTATTTCGATTGATTTGGTTGATTTTTAGTTTTATATACCTAAATTAAAAATAATTAAAAAATATATGTACAAACTTCTTTATTTGTGGCTTGTACAGTCACCAGCACCAATGTCTGACACAACAAGCGTGCATAAATATCTGATACGACTCTATTTCTAGGGCTGGAAGGACGTGTCAGATATTTTTGCACTCTCCGCTGAGGTAGATATTAATGCTGGTGACTGTACACACTGCTTTTCACTTCGATTGCGATGAAATAACATTAGAGGAAACATTGTTCACTGCTAGATACCTTTTATTTTTCATGCATTGCTACACAGGGTGTTTGGTAGCTACGTGCAAAGCTTTACGGTGGTGATAGCCGAGGTATTTTTGAACATTTTTAGCCATGTATCTTAGCCGAAATTTGTTTTTTTTTTAATTGAAAATTTAGAAATTTTAGGAAAATACCCAGAATTTGATAAACGAGCATTAATTTGTAAACAAAATCTTTTATTTCGGATAGTTAAATGTGTATTGGACCAAATGAAATAATTTTTAAGTGTCTTTCTTGCCACAAAAACAAAATGGAGGCGTTCGAAATTACTAAAAATGTCTTAGGTTGGAACAGAGTAATTTTTCTGTGCCATGAAAAAAAATAAAAAAATCCTCTAAATGTACAAACATTTTTAAAAATATGCCTGTTTGTTGTTCTTTCATTTAAGGTATCACTCATTCACATTGCTTGCTAAATCTGAGATAAAAAATAAAAACCGGCCAAGAGCGTGTCGGACACGCCCAAAATAGGGTTCCGTAGCCATTACGAAAAAATTAAGTAACAATTTCGTATTTTACACGGAATCTTCCAAGTTTAGGTATATTTTATACCTGGGCTGCTATTTACTCTTAAACTACTAATAATTCTCAATCAAACTTAGCCGTTATAGTTTTCCTTGAAAGTTTGATATACTTACTTAATACCATCCTGAATTTTTTCAAATTTTTCCACCCACCGCTTTAGATTTTGGAGGGGGGGACGCTCGATTTTCATGAAAAAATCACTGAATCGAAAAATCGTCTTCGCAAACCCCTAAAGGTTTTATCCAACGGTACCCCACACCATAGGGTTGGATGAAAAAAAAACACCTCCACTTCCATGAGAGGTACCCTAAAAAAAATTTTCTTATTGTTACATAGGTACCATTTTGTCGGCATTATTATGTCCGTGAAACTTTTCAAATAAAAAACTGTACGCCAAGTTTCATGTCCTAAATCTGTTGAGCCGTTATTATGTGATTGAGTAACAAACATCCAAATCTCCAAACATCTTCACAAACTTCCACATTTATAATAATATTAAGTAGGATAGAATTATTTCACCTGTCAAGAAACTCCCGACTCCCGTTGTTAAAAATCGTCGTTTCGTAATCTTTTACCTGTATAAATAGTTACGAATAAAACTTGCGAATCTTATGGGTCTAAAATATCAGCCAAGCGCGAATCGGACTCACATACCGACAATTCGAGTACTGCCTTTTCGCAACGTAACGTTTGGCAACCTGTTTCATTTCGCAACTTTTCATTTCGCAAACTCTAAAACTGTAAATATTTCAGGATTTATTTCAGGGCCATCGTGTAGATGTGTGCCCTTTAGGTTAGGTTAGGTTAGTTTTATAAAAATCCTGAAATATTTACAGTTTCAGAAGTATTAAACAGTTGGGAAAAGAAAAGTTGCGAAATGAAACAGGTTGCCAAACGTTATTCACCGAAACATTAGTAAACCCCGAAAATTCCATACAAATTTGTTTGTAGGTATGTCTATAAAAATCCAGCATTTGCAGAGCCTTTACTTGCAAATAAAACCAATGTGGAGTCACTTTATATTGGTAAAAACTTGCCTTTATATCTCATAACTACATTTTTTTAAATTATTTGTTGATGTTATAGCGGGACTAGATATACCCTATTATAATTAATAGATATATCTATTACTTACGGTTTTTGCTGACGGACATTAGTAGCGTAGCGACATTAAGTGTTACGGCTGTCACCCTTCGAGATCTTCGATTAGGCAAAGTCTAAGAACTTTTCTTACACTGTGGCTTAGGGAACCCTAAAATAATCAAAACTGGTGTGACGTTATAATGGATACCTCTAATTATTAACCTAAGGAGGTAGGTCTTTAGGTAGCTGTGTTTAAAGTAGATAGTTATTTAATTTATATTTAAGTTTTATTACCGATTTATACCCAAATTTTTCTTAAGTTGATAACTTAGTTCATAAAAAATAAAATAGTAGATTTATTCGTGGCAGTCGCAGTGGAAGTAGGCAATTGCTGGCTGAGTATGAGTATTTTAAACGGACGAGCGTGCGTTTAACTACTCAATACGAAGCCAGCAATTGCTATTCTAGCCGAGATTAATATAAAGCTTTTTTTCAAAAATGGTGAAGGAAAAAAAAACAAATACCGTAAGAATAAACCAATGAATAAACTTTTCTTCAAAATATATTTGACATTTAATTTTATTCCAATAAAATGTTTATGCTTTCCCGCCATTTTTCATTAAAAAAAAACTGCAGATGCCACCGAAAACACCACAAGCTGTTTGAGACCGAATAAAAAAGTCCGGTGTCCTAACAAAATAACTGTACTTATTTGAGTTGTGCCAACATTTCCATGGCCCTTTTAACTTTTTAAAAAGTTTGTGACTTCGATAGTAATGGAATTTGTATGCGGCATTATTGTCGAGCTAGCGAACCTGCCTCGAACGTGCAATCTTTTTTAACTTTTTAATTTTTCGCTGACCATAAACTATATGCACTTTCCCTTCTGATATGAGAAGAATAATGGGGTGACACTATTTACCGGCGTACAATACCGACATGATATATCGTGTACACGCCCATAGAAACTCTTGTCAGTTTGACACCAGTTTGTATGGGCGTGTACACGAAATATCGGGTCGATATTTCCATGTCGGTATTATCCGTGCCGGTAAATCGCCCGATGTCACCCGAATAACTTTTACGGACATTTTTGAGAAAAAATATACCTATATCGTCTAACCAGATCGAAGTCCGTTAGATACACGATAATTTTCTTGTGTCCATTAGATAGGTGGTTTTTTTTTTAAGAAATTTATAGAATTTTCTATAAGTTAACTTTTTGCAATTTATTTTAGAAAGAGGTTCTTTTCCTAAATTAACTTCTTAGCTCATCCAGACGCAGAGGGACAATAATTCTGGTAAAACATATTTTTTATATATTTTATACTAAGGACTAAGTAGGTAAGTATTCGAATTCTGTTATATTTTATGTACACTACAAACCGTGTATTTGAAAATATGGGCCCGCGTGGGAACTTGGCCCAAGCCCTCTTGTTCTGAGAAGCCTGTTGACGATAGGCTGGGATGAAGTTGAAATAGAAATAAAAAATATTTATTTGCTATATTATCACTTAGAATTTGATTATCTATATAGTTTACTTTTATTTTAGTTCACGCTATTTTTTTACATACATTCATTCGTATTTCGTACTTTTACTCGTCATTGTTCGGACTTGGGGTATTTGTAATCAATAGTAGATTGTTCAACAAGGGACTAAAAGCAGCCATAATGACACGAGATGTTTTATAGCTCGAGTGTCATTCATTATGGTTGTTTAGTCTCGCGTTAAACACTCTAATTTCAATTTAAATGCGAGGCAAAAAAACGATGTTCTATACAAATTTACTTTTTTACAACGTACGCTCAGATGCTCAATACGAGTAAAGGCAACTGAAGAAAAAAAATCATTAGACGGTTATTTAGCCAACAGTTACTTGAAAACTAATTGGACTATGCATAATAAAATGAATTTATGCTTAATTTAATGAATAGATTCATATTCGTAATCATTAATCACGAAATTAAATATTTTAATATTTATGCACATTTTGAGGTTATTTCCACGCCCTAAAAATTATCTATACCTACCTACACGATCACTGAAAATGGCGATAATTCTCCATTCACAAACACGGTGATTGGGGTTTAGGGTTTCTAAAGTAAATTAAAAGTAAAGTAAATTTAGTCCCTAGAGAGCGAGACTAATAAGGAGCTTAACTCTCTATATGCAGAGACTAAAGTAACAATTTAGTAGCATGAGAAGTGAAAACAAATTTATTTTCATATATTTTATACTCCAAAGTTTATTTATTTATTTATGTATTTGGGCACAAACGGTACAATAAAACTTACATTAAGTAAAAACAATGACATCTAACATTGACCAACAAAGTGCCACAGGTTATTAGTTCCCAATAATAAAGTATAAACACCACAACACTACAAGAAATTTGAAATACACAATAATAACATACACATTTTATATTTCAACCCTATAGATTTACGAAACACTTAAACCACATCATTTGAATGTCTATAATCTTGTTTTCACCACTATATTTTTTTTTCAAAATTTTAATACATACTTATACCTAGGAAGCGCCTATAGTTACAGTTTCGCAAATACACTCTAAAATATTAATGCTTATAACAATATTCATATTGATCACAGATAAAGGTATATATTTCTGGATAAAGGAGAATCCAGTACCTAGATACCAAACTAAGCAAAGCTTGCACTAGACTAGACTATGGTAGAGCTATTTTAATATGATCCCTGTGACATTTATGTTAGTTCGTTATTAGTTTATTATTACCACAGTACTTATTGTCAAAAAGCCTATAATGTTTTAAGCTTAGGCTCGACAACCCACTTATCCTAAAAGTTCACTTTCCCCAAAGTGTGCACTTCCAAAACGTATAATTTAAACACTCACTTAATAATGTTATCTGTCTTGTATTGTAATTTTTAGTTTGTGATGGTGAATAAAAAATTATATTATTTATTATTTTTATTTATTTAATTTCCCAATTGGAACATTTATTCGAAATTTTTACACTTAACAATACATGGACTTGCTTTATAAGTGCATTTTCTCGAGTACTAAGTACACATTTCCAGAAGAAGCACACTATCCCGAAATATACATATTTTATACTACGCTTTCACAAATACAGCTCTTTTGAAAAAAAAAGATCTTTTTTGGCTAGGAAACAGTGCCATCTGAAAATAAGGCTCTGTCTGCGACAGAGCACTTTTCAAATAGTGCACATTCTGATAAAGTGATATTTCTAAAGAAGTGTACCTTCGGAAAAACTACACATGTCCAGCGAGTGCGTTTTACGAGCCTAAGCCGAATATAAATGTGCAGGGCGGGCGTTTATCACAGACTTAAAACATTTGTCCTTTACGCAGATAAATATCTTTAAGTTTGTTCGAACTACCTACAGCCCAAACCAGCTCTCATTCTTAGAAGCAAGCTATGTTGATGAAACACAGGTTAGCAGTTTTTTTACGAATTAATTTCGGGATTTGTTCCGCGTACTTGATTTTAACTCGATGTTTCAGCACAGTTGCATGCGCCATTCACGAGACTAGTAAAACTCACAGTAATTCCGCGGTAGTGTAAAATATTAGAAAGTATGGAATAGCAAACGGATCGCCTGATGGTAAGCGGCCACGGTTACCTGCAACACCAGAAGAGACAAATGCCGAGCGAGTACGCTATAATAAATAAATAAATATGTAAATAAATAGAATTATGGCACATTTTGCGTACTATCGGCACGTGGAATGAATGCGGACTATAACGAGCGAACGCGTATTGGACAATACACAAGTGACATATTGCATTTATTTAAACAAGAAGTTGCATAGGTCAAAAAATATGACGTTTGTGCGTGAAAAGTTTCTTCCACTGAGCATCAAAAACAAGTATAAAAAATATAAAACAATTACATGATTTAAGTAACTAAAGTAGATTAATAAAATTAAACATCCCTTAAAGTAATTCTATAGTACTTTAAAACTGGATCCTCTATAACACATTCACTGTCTGCAACACCGCATTCCTTCAAAAAGTCCGTCTGGTGCAGCCAATCCAAGTACAGCTTTAGATATCTATCCCCAGGATCCAGATCCGTGTGACCCAAACAGAATATCCTGTACGCATCTTCCCCGTATTTCCCTATGCCGAACAAATCGCTCGCTCGCCGCCATTTAGACGAAACAAACTGATAACTCAACTTCCAGATTATATGGCCTCTTTTCCTTAAGCCCAAGTTGTTGAAAAACTTCTCTAGGGACGCGGGACAATCATTCAAAACGTGGTAAGGCGTGGGGTATTCTTCGAAAAATGCCTGTATGTAAGGTCTGGCAGTTTTTCCTGATGTCTTTGTTAGGAAAATTGTTGCTATTAATATTGCCCAGGGGTTAGTTGAAAATTCCTCTTCAAAGATGTAGTGTGGTGATAATGGCATTTCTCTTGGAGTGATATTGTAAAAAGGGCTTATTTTGATTGGTTCTTGTTCTTCAATGGTGAGCGATGATAAGCTAAGTAAGTCTCCTTCATCGATTGAATTTTGGCTGGAGTCTTGGGAGCAATCCAGGCTTTTTGGTGACGACATCATACTGTTGGGAATTTTTTCGATGGCAACATAGGAGCCATCTTGGAAAAATCTACTGATGCATTCTTCTGATTCAGCCATGGCGATGTTCCTGTAAACAATAAACAACATAATTATCAGTCTTATCTCGTGGATAACAAAAGGACTCTTCTAGACCACTTTTTGTTAAAATGAAAACCGGTTTGGATATATATGAGTTTTGGCTTAGGATTAAGAAAACTTAAATTCACAAGCCCCATAAACTACCTAAACAGCAACTGTTAAAGGTATAATAACAAATGGCGAGTGATTAAGACAATTACGATTCACATTTGTAAAGGTCCAGAAACTTACAGTACAGTTCTTATAGATTGGTATGGTACCATTAACGAAACCTTAAACTCGTGTTTAATTAAACTTATTTATTTATTATTTAGATTTGTTTTATGAATAATTATTATATTATTTATTTATTTAAATTAAGTCTCATAGGACTTCGTGTCTGCGTTTTAAGATATTCAAGGTTAAGGGTCATAAAAATTGTTTCTTTATTTTTTCTACAAAATTAAGAAGTCTATTTACCGCTTAAAAATGGGCACTTTTGCAACTTTTCCCTTATATGAAGATTGTTCTCATTAAAAACTCAACACTATAGTTACTAAAGTAAATACTTGTCATGAAAAAAAAAGACAGCATTCAATTTTGTACCCGGATGAAGAGATAATTGACTGAGGCGTAAAGGTGCAAAGAGGTTATATCACCGGCCAAAATACCAGTATCCAGCCAATGTGGGTTTTGCCAGAGTACTTTAGGATTCCGTAACCAAAGGGTGCGCCAACGGGAACTTATTATTAAAGTCCCCTTACTTAAAACTTTACCTACATGAAAGACCTTGTGTTAAAAATATAGTTGTGTTAAATATTTGTAAATCTTGTAATGCAAATCATTAAATAACAGTGTAGATCTGGTTTGCAAAAATATACTTTGTTGAGTTCTTATGTTCTTCTTAATCTTGACGGAATTTTCTCAACAGAAGCTTTTCCGATATTATGGTAGATTTTTGTATGTGTCTAGTCTATGTACAGTCGAGTTCGTAAATTTCTGAGCAAAAATTTGGTCAAAAATATCTGAACACGCTTCGGGGCATTTCTATCTACCGTTGTACCCTGAGTTTCTCTCAGATTTCAAAATTTGGGAGGTAGACTTAGTCCATGTTTCCGAGCTGTCTCCAAACGAAGGAAAAAACGTGTCTCCAAATGTGTCCCCAAAATATCATATGGATGTGTCGTTTTGTTAAGAAAACTATTAAGAAAAATTCGTAACAAAACGCAAAAAAACGCGTAAAAAAACACTTATAAGTGACAAAAAGTGATTTTTGTCATTCGTAAGTGCTTTTTCTCAAAATTGGTATGAAATGTTGCCATTACGTCATCAAAAACGTCGTAGGAAGTAACGCATTCTGAAGACTAGGCAGGCAGTAATCTCGAACTGTCCAGGAAGTAAGTATGAAATTTACTTCCTGGACAGATATGGGTTTCATTAAAAATTTGGAACCCGTCATTAAACAGCGTTCGGGCCGAGAGGCAGTGTTGGGTGTAGTTAACTACTTAGTAGTTTGAAATGGGCCCATTTCATCATTATCATCATCATCATCGTCACTATCACAACCAACCATCATCATCACCATCAACGACCATCATCATCGCCATCAACGACCATCATCACCATCATCATCATCAAAATCATCATTACCAGCCATCATCATCGAAATCATCATTACCAACCATTATCATCATCATCATTAGCATCATCAATCATCAATCATCAACATCATCATCACCATCAATCATCATGACTATCATCATCATCATCATCACTATTATTATTATCATCTTCATCCTCACCATCATCATCATGACATCACATTCACCGTCATTTCATTATCACCATCATCATCATTTCTGAGAAAAGCTCTATCTATACAAGCTTCGACCAGTAATCGCACCTGGCGGTTCCGCCATCAAACTTCTACTCGTCCAGGATGGCTTACTTACTGGTCTCAAAGTAATGTACTATTACAGCCTAAATTAAGTACTTAGGTAGCTTCAACTTGACCTGTGCAGGCGCGATGTTTCAGTTACAACCTTGTTACAATCATTAAGTAAAAAAAAAATCAGATTAATTATTCCTATTAGTGCGTTGCTTTAACAATAAATAGGCAATAAAAATAAAGTTACATATTAAAGGTGCCCTCCCCCAGTTCCTCTTACAAGAATCGTGTTTTTACGCTTTTTTGGCACGGAACTCTTCTTGTGCGAGCCTGACTTGCGCATGGCTGTTTATTAAACCATGAACATCATTTCTTTTGACGAACGAAAGAGAATCGAAGATAACCATGATTGATA
>NC_133480.1:10543174-10550140 GCF_025370935.1 Choristoneura fumiferana
CTCATATTAGTGAAAAATGGTTTAAAGTTCAAAGAACGCAAAGACCTGTCCAGCCTTCTGTTGAACGTGTATGCGAGATCGCTTTGCGGGAAACGGAACAGTATTTAATTTTATGTATATATAGACCAACCACCGAGTATTCCTTTGTTTATAATACTATGGAAGATTTCTAAGGAAATCAGTAAAACGTAATAAAGGCTGGTGGTCTGCGGGGACTTTAATATCGATATTTTATCACAATCCGTTGAAAAAAGACCAGTTTATTTCTGTTTTAAAAAATCTTTTAATTTAAATTTCTTATTTAATGAACCCACCAGAGTCACAACCACTTCGGCCACATGTATTGACAACATTTGGTTAACTTGTAAGTATTTAGAAAAAGCTGTTATCAGTGGAGTACGATCGGATCACAAAGCTCAAACAGTGAAGTTACCTCGGGCTAGGGGCGGTGTTAATCAAACCATAGAAATTAGGCCGTTGAACAAACAAAGACTTGACCGTCTCAAACAAACATCGCGCAAAAAGTAAACAATTAAAAGTAAATACTAAAAATCCAAACGAAAATTTCAAGATATTGTTAAATACTGTATGCGAGGAATACGATAAAACGTGTAGTAAAAAACGTATTAAAATAGGAACAAACTATCATTCAATGAATGGGCTACACCCGGAATACGTAGGAGTAGGGACGTCTTATATGATCTTTATGATAAGAAATCGTGTACCACTGATGAACGTTTCCACAAAATTATATGTAATAAAGCAAAAGCAGCCCATGTAACTAATAAAATTAAGTCCTCTGATGATAAAATTAAAACAGTTTGGAAATTATAAAATACTGAAACCGGTCGACGTAAGAACGCGGAGTCCTCTATATCATTAAAGATTAACAACGTATTAGAAACGGACGCGGTTAAAGTAGCTAACGAGTTTAATACCTACTTCTCTAAAATCCCCATCGAAACGACAAAATGTCTCGCGTCTTCCTCAAAGTTAGCTGAATCGCTCTTAAAACAAAATGTATCTATTCCAAACTTAAGTAATTTTAAATTCACGCATGTCTCGTGACATCATTAAGACTTTTAGATTATTGTAAGTAAAAAAAACGGAAGACTTGTGGGGCGTCTCAGTTAAGGTTCTACATTCCATTTTAGATGTCGTTGCTCCAACTTTAGCATTTATATTAAATAGCTGTATAGATGAAGGCGTATTTCCAGATTTGATGAAATATAGTAAAGTAGTTCCTATTTTTAAATCAGGTGATAAAGATAATCCCTCTGATTATCGTCCTGTGTCCATCCTATCAGCGTTTAGCAAAATATTCGAAAAAATAATGCTGACGCAAATGATCTCGCATTTTAATACCCATAAAATCATGCATCCACAGCAGTTCGGATTCACAAAAGGCAGGTCTACTACAGACGCGGGTCATAGTTTAGTTAAATTCATATTGCAAGCTTGGGAGGAATCACATGACGCTATAGGTGTATTCTGCGACCTTTCGAAAGCTTTTGATTGTGTGGATCATGATACTTTAATTTGTAAGTTAAATTTTTATGGCATTCGTGGCCTCGCTTTAGAACTCATTAAATCTTACCTCACACAAAGAAAGCAAAAGGTAGCGATTAACGGAACGGTATCGGAGGGATCTGTGGTCGAAATGGGAGTGCCTCAAGGATCCATTCTTGCCCCATTCCTGTATCTTATTTATGTAAATGACCTTACTTATATGGTAAGCCAAAAGTCGGGTATAGTTATGTTTGCTGACGACACGTCTTTACTGTTCAAGGTTAGTAGAAAAGATACCGACTTCATTGAGCCCAATGAAACCCTGTCCGTGATATCCGCATGGTTTGCTGCCAATAATTTGTTACTAAATCCTAAGAAAACTAAATGTATTAAATTCTCGTTGATAAATTCATCTAGCTCGAATTCAGTTTCTAATATAAAGTTAAATGGTCAAACTATTGAATTTGTAAAATCAACAGTATTTTTAGGAATAACGCTCGATTCTAAACTACAGTGGGGACCTCACGTCACAGCAATCGCGGGTAGATTGAGCTCTGCTGCTTTTGCAGTTTGGAAAATACGGCAGCTAACCGATGTGGCGACGGCACGGTTGGTGTATTTTGCTTACTTTAATAGCATTATTTCGTACGGCCTTTTTATCTTACAAAAGAGAGCAATTAGAGCAATTTATAATTTGAAGACGCGTGAATCTTTAAGATCTTTTTTTAAGGAAACAGATATCCTACCCTGCCGTCGCTTTATGTTTTTGAAATAATCATGTATGTTAGGAAGAACATATGTGATTTTCCCACTAACGTCGATAAGCCAAGGCTACTAGAAACACAGGGAAGCTTAAAGTTCCATCTTACAGACTGGCTAAAACCAAAAAGTCTTTTCTGGAAATTGCATACGTTTTTATAATAAAATTCCAAAAATATTATAATGAAACGGATACAAAATTCAGATCTATTGTCAAGAAGACATTAATATCAAAGGCGTATTATAAAGTTAATGATTATATCATGGACAGGGATATTTGGAATAATTCCGATCCGCATTAGCGATCCCTTCAAATAGCGAACCTACTGTGTTAAAAATAAAGTTGTGTTAAATACTTGTGATGTATACATATCATTTAATAATATTGTAAATCTGTTTTAAAAAAAATATATATATATACCTCGTTGAGTTTCTTGCCGGATTCTTCTCAGCAGAGGTTTTTCCGAACCGGTGGTAGATTTTTTTTTGACATTCATAAGTGCTTGTTATAGCCTAAATTGAATAAAGATATTTTGACTTTGACTTTGACTTTGAATATCTCAAAAACGGCGGAACCGATTTTGATAAAACACGTCTAAGAACCATCGCAAGGAAACCTGGTTTCAAATTTAAAAAAACCGCATTCAAATCGGTCTACCCGTTTAAGAGCTACGGTGCTACAGACAGACAGACATAGAGACACACAGACACACATAGTGGTCAAACTTATAACACCCCTCTTTTTGCGTCGGGGGTTAAAAACAGGCCAAGTGAACTCGGGCAATGAAAATGTCCTACAAATTTGTAGGTATTTAAGAATATCTAGTGCTAGCAAAGCACTGCTCCTGAGCAAACACTGGGTGGAGTCATCTAAAATAATCCCACACTGCTAATTCACAAGACAAACCTACCAATTTTAAAGGAACCCTCAGTGCGCGAGTCTGACTCGTACTTGTAGGAAAACCGTAAAGAACAATACAAAAATTGGAAAATAATACTTGAGTTTTCTAGTAGTTCCTACTTCGCACTGGGCCCGCGCGGAAACTACAGGCCAAGCTCTTATTCTGAGAGGAAGCCTGTGTTCAGCAGTGGGACGTATATAGGCGTGAATTTGCTGTGGCTAGGTAATTTTATACCTCACAAACCTTATTCCAGGGCAGCACGAACCCCTCAGCGGCGCTCCCTCTCGACCCTGACCTCGTGGTCGTCCCGCGGTCTCTCCATGGTATAGCCTTCCACGGTGAGCTCGTCTCCGTTCAGGACCATTTTCAGCTGGCTCCCAAACGATGGAGAGCCCGACCTCGTGCTCGAGGGAGACTCATGTCATCTGAGAGTTGGTTAAGTTTATTATCGAAAATAAAAACTGAGACATGGATGCACAGAAAAACCAGAAAAGAGAATCGAACCCAGATCCTCAGCAATCCGTGCTGCGTGCTATAACCCCTACACCCCGCTGGACAGGAATCTAGACACATTATATTTTTTTTTCTGGTTTTCTGTGCATCCATGTCTCAATTTGTATTTTCGATATGGTCTCCACGGGATACCGTAAAAGTAACTTTGGAGTTGAAAAAAAAATACAAACGACTCCAAAAAACCAATCATAATGAAGTTTATTAGTTGGGCCAATCAACATTTTAGCCTGATTTGTTGCGAGGAATGAGATTTTCATGAACCTATATGAACGCTTTATTTACCTATCTTCGCACAGCAAATCTCTGGTGAAAACGCATCCTTAGTGTATGTTATTCTGTCCCGTAACTTAGGAGACCTCAATGATACACTTTTGTTGAATAGTACATTGTGTCTCAAGGGCGCCAAATAAGGAATTACGAACTAGAGCCTATGAGAAGCCCGAATTCGAAGATTGAGGGCTTTAATGAGTCGATGTTCGTAATTCTAGTACCGCCCGTGCGACATACAATGTTTTTCATCACATTTGCGAGTGAAATTGTATATTTGTAAAAGAAAAAATAATATTTTTTCAAAAATTGCCGATACCGCTGGCTACGCTCTTGGCTTTTAATAAGTTAAGATTGTTTTTTTGTAATCTTTTTGTATTTTTTATTTCAATTCCAAATTTTTTGTTACTTTCACGGTCATCCCGTAAAACCTATATCGAAAATACAACCACTGAAATTAGATGGTGGGTAGTCCAGCGGTGGTGTAGCGGTATACCACACGGCACGGAATGCCGAGGACCTGGCTTCGATTCCCAGCGCTGGTCTTATTTTTCTGGTTTTTCTGTGCATCTATATTTCAGTTTGTATTTTTAATAAGTAACTCAGGAGACGTTACTATGGCAATAAGCTACACTAAGAAGTTGATCGACCTCGTTACAGCGAGTTAATCGTTAACGGACCGGAAGACGAAGCGTTTGCAACCTTCTACGAGTACTAGATGGACTGACGACATCTTGAAAGTGGGTGGGATGCAGTGGCGAGTTGTCGTTCGTTGCGTCGTTCTAAGAGGGAGGAGTTTATTCAACAGTTTATTTAAGGAAGTGACAGGATTTAAAGCAGGTATGAAGAGTAGTAACTAAAAAAAAAAACTGTTTTACATTACGTTAAATAACCTAAAATGCTCGGAGTATCTTTGCGGGATAGAATACAGAATACGGAAATTCACCGAAGAACAAAGTCACCAATATAGCTCAAAAATATGCAAGTTGAGCATGAGACAGCCGAGCCAAGCGGGCGCGCCACGGCAGCGGCCGGCGAAGCGCCATACCTAATTAAATTAGAAATAATTTGACCCCTACCAATACTGTTTTACGACGAACAAGGAAAAAGGAATGGACCACAAAAAATCACTCAAAAACTTACCCGTAGCAAACATCATATTATTCTCCTTAGACAGGACCAGCCCCAGATTCGTCTCCCCCTTAAACGACACCCTCCAATCGAGCTCGCTCTTCCCTCCCCCACCTCCGCTACTCCTTTTCTTCAACTCGCTCCTAAACCCCTGAAATGCTCGGAAAAAGTCAGTATCTTCAGGTGCAAGTTGGCACTCCATTCGCAATCAACGGTCTCCAGGAATTGGAAGTCCAGAAGGGCAGAGTTCTTGGTTTCGTTTGGAGTGTGCTCTATCCTTGCTAAGCGGACGTGGAGGATGGACTCTGGATTTCATCTGACCGTTGCATTGGACGTTTTCTGAAAAATAGGATTCTTGTGATTTTTTTTTTTAGGCAACGGAGCGGAGCGGAAGGCAACGGAGCGGAGCGAATTATGAATTAATTTTAGAAGTAACGCCAACTTTGTTTTAATAAGAGGCATTCTCAGAACTCATTAAAAAATGTGACAGCATCACATATCGGTCACATAAAATTAATTAATCAGTGTGAAACAGGCCCTAAATGATATATGCCGTAACATTTAACTTTAAGGCTCAATTGTTCAAAACCACCAGATCGAATAGTTAAACTCTACAGCCTTATTAATAAACGTGGAGTAGAGTAGGTTAACTTTAATTCGAGGTTGAACTTGAGATTAGTAAAAGTCAGTATTAATAAACAAGAAGTAAAGAAAAAGATAGCTAATCCAGGCTTAGTCTCGGACTAAAACTTAATCCTTGGTGATGCCTAGTTTAACGATGGAGTAATATTGGAGTAACCTAACTTTTCTGTTTCGATTGATGGTTGTGGTTTGCCTGTGGATTTATTTGAAATTCGTTGTAGTAAGTAAATTTATTTACCTAACTACTATTTTTGCATGCATATAGCATAGTATAGCATGGATTATTATGCCGAAGATTTGCATGTCGTGCAAGAGCTTGAAGAACTCGAGGAATTAGAACAGGAGGTGGTTAGGCAGTAAAATTATACAAAGTCCGCAAAAATCCTTTCGAGCTTTTCAGAACACGAATTTAAAACTAAATACCGATTTAGTCGTGATACTGCCAATTTCATAGATGATATGGTGAAAAATGAGTTAGCTGTGATGCGAGAGGTGGTCACATGCCACCTCATATCAAAGTCTTAACTGCCATAAGAGTCTGGGGCCGTGATATCTTCGTTTTTACTAAATTATTTTAACGTGTATATTTATATGCGATCTTTATTCAACAGTTTCAGTTTCATTCAGTATTAATCCCGTAATAACAAACAATGATGTTGAAGTGACTGTAGGGCTACTACGAAACTCGAAAATCGAAGTTCGTATCATACCGTCCCTCTCGCTCTCGTATTAAATAGTATAAGTGTCAGAGGACCGCACGACACGAACTCGAGTTTCGAGTTTCGTAGTAGCCCTGCTGTTTTCAAAAGGCTGACAATGCAAATGCATACATGTTCTGGTGGCCAGCGTCAGAACTAATTACCACTACACTTACACCATTGTGACTATAACAAGAGTGAGCGAGATACACTACAAAACAGCGCCATGCTCGGCCGCATGTTATATTTGGTTCTTTCTACTTCGATGGGGGTTCATACCACAGATAAAGACATTTCTTTTTTTTTTCTGTGGTTCATTCTCGTTCATTCAATGAACTCATTCTTTTTATTTTTTCACGCTGGGTTGCCATTGTTTACGTCATAGTCTAGGTTTAAGAAATGTTTAACTATACCTCGCTAGTCCATGTTTATTAATACAAATTTTAAAACTGACTTAATACTTATTTAGTCAAGGAGTAACTAGTCCAAGTGTAAGTTCGGATTAAATTCGAATTAGATGTTTTTTATTAATAAGGCTGTAGTGT
>NC_133480.1:10550240-10577143 GCF_025370935.1 Choristoneura fumiferana
ATTGTTATGAGTTATTGCCATTGTGATATTAAGTAATAATTAAAAAACATATTTCACTATAGTTGACATTAAGAACACGTCCTGTTTGTGTGTTTAACGTTTGCAAAGTATAACGTCCATTATACTTCCCGTTTGCCAACTACGCAACGTTTTAACTTGCTTTTGCTACGTCCAGCATTCTTCCCGTTGCCAACTGCACAACGTTTTAACTTGCTTTTGCTATGTCCAGCATACTTCCCAATGCCAATGATGTAGTTTTTTTTATAAACTTCTGTCATGTCCAGTATAATACACTTTGCTAAATATGAGTAAAGTGAAATAAAAACTACTTTTATAAGTTTAAACCGGTATATGTGTGTATGTGTGTGTCTGTGTGTAGGTCTTGTCTGTCTGTCTATGGCAACGTAGCTCTTAAACGAGTGAACCAATGTGTACTGATTGAATGTGTTTTTTTTCTAATTTGAAAACAAGTTTTCTAGCGGTCATTCTTAGCAAGATTTCAAAATCGGTTGCCATTTTTGAAATTTTTGGCTTTGAAATGACCGAAAAAGCTACCTGTAAGTTTTGTGGTTATAGAAATGGGTAATTAATTATTAAATCGTAGAAATATCACAGTTGAGAAGAAATAGCACTTCTCCAGACGCTCCTACTATTAATTCCTCATTGGAACGACTCAATTTACTTGGAGAAGATTCTGACAAAGATATAGATACAAACCAAAGTAATAACTGTGAAGTAAATCTTCTATCACCTATAATACGAGAGGTTATACCACTTAATGGAGAAATAAATTACGAGAATATACCCAGTCTGTCGTCTATTCCATTATTGGCATCTCCTGCTAAACCTTCCGCATCACATGTGTTAATAAAAAAAAAAACACCTCGTTGAATTTCTTGCCGGATTCTTCTCAACAGAGGTTTTTCCGAACCGGTGGTAGGTTTTTTTTTGACATTCATAAGTGCTTGTTCTAGCCTAAATTGAATAAAGATATTTTGACATTGACTTTGACTTTGAACACCTGCCATTCGAGAACCTTTTGACCCCATCGGCTATCAGTCCTGCGAGCAATGTGCCCCGCCCATTGCCACTTCAGTTTCGTAATTCTTCGGGCTATGTCGGTAACCTTAGTTCTACTGCGGATATCATCATTTCTGATTCTATCCCGCAGAGAAACCCCGAGCATATCCCTCTACATAGCCCTTTGAGTGACTTTGAGCTTCCTCATGAGGCCCATCGTTAACGCCCACGTCTCAGATCCGTATGTCATCACTGGCAACACACACTGGTCAAAGACTTTTGACTTCAAACACTGCGGTAATTTGGATGAAAAGACACTGCGAAGCCTCCCGAACGCTGCTTAGCCGAGTCGGATTCGACGAGTGATCTCTTTCTCGAAGTTGGACCTACCTAACTGGACCGTTTGTCCTAGGTATACATACTCGTCAACAACTTCGAGCGCAGAGCCTCCGACTATTACGGGAGTTGGCACAACATGGACATTAGACATGACTTTTGTCTTGCCCATGTTCATTCTCAGGCCAACTCGGTCGGAAACTTTGCTGAGGTCAGCGAGCATAGCACTGAGGTCCTCCATGGTCTCAGCCATGACTACAATATCGTCGGCGAATCGAAGGTGAGTGAAGTACTCGCCATTAATGTTGATGCCTCGTCCTTTCCAGTCCAAAACCTTAAAAGCATCCTCCAATGCAGCGGTGAACAGTTTCGGAGAGATCACATCTCCTTGTCTGACTCCCCGCTGCAGAGGAATAGGCTTCGTGCTCTGGTCCTGTAGTCGGACGGACATAGTGGCGTTTTCGTACAGACACTTCAACACTTCGATATACCGGTAGTCAACTTGGCACCGCTGGCGAGCCTGCAGCACAGCCCAAGTCTCGATCGAATCGAAGGCTTTCTCGTAGTCCACAAATGCAAGGCAAAGGGGAGGTTATACTCTTCGGTCTTCTGTATAACCTACCGCAACGCATGTATGTGGTCTACGGTACTATAGCCTTTTCGGAAGCCGGTTTGTTCTTGAAAGTAATGTAGTCTTTGTTATTAATTACAAGAGCGGTATGATAAGTTACTTAGACTTTTTTTGGCAATGAAGGCGTCTTTTTTTTTTCAATTATTTCCATTGAGAGTACCTATGATTATTTTCAAAGTAGAAGTATACTAAATTTATTATCATTCCGCTATTGTAAATAAAAGATTTGTCTATTGTGCTCATTTTAAAGACTGACTTTTGACTTGGTTCAAAAAGTATAGAAGAAGATTTATAGGTTTAGTATAAAAATGATCTCCTGATAGTGATACTTGTTTAGTCTTGATTGTCAGAAAATTGTTAATATTTTAAATTTTTTGTATTTTTTTTCTCGACAGAAAATTTTAAAATAAGCTGAATGTAACAATTGTAAGTCTGTAGATTGTTTAAAGTGATTTTCTAATAAATATTTTTACATTTTGTATACTTTTGTTTGATTAAAAACAAATAATCGGGAAACTACATATCTTGGCAATGGCCAGTATACTAGACATTGAAACAATTGTCCTGTCCTCTGCCCAGTTGGCAACGTCCAGCATACTTGACATACGTTTATTCTGAAAACTATTGACATTTGATTTTTTTACTATTTTTACCGTGTATATGACAACATAATTACCCAAAAACTATAATTCTAACCTTATTTCGATATTTTTATTCCTTGCCAAATTAAGGGTTAATTTATTATCATTACAGTATTGTCAAAAAGCCGACAAGCTTAGGCTCGACAACCCACTTATCCTAAAAGTTCACTTTCCCCAAAGTGTGCACTTCTAAAACGTATAATTTAAAACACTTACTTAATAATGTTATTTGTCTTGTATTGTAATTTTGTTTATGATGGTGAATAAAAATTTATATTATTATTATTTTTATTTATTTAATTTCCCAATTGGAACATTTATTCGAAATTTTTACACTTAACAATACATGGACTTGCTTTATAAGTGTATTTTTTCGAGTACTAAGTACACATTTCCAGAAGAAGCACACTATCCCGAAATATACATATTTTATACTACGCTTTCACAAATACGGCTCTTTTGAAAAAAAAAGATTCTTTTTGTCTGGGAAACAGTGCCATCTGAAAATAAGCCTCTGTCTGCGACAGGGCACTTTTCAAATAGTGCACATTCTGATAAAGTGATATTTCTAAAGAAGTGTACCTTCGGAAAAACTACACATTTCCCGCGAGTGCGTTTTACGAGCCTAAGCCGAATATTAATGTGCAGGGCGGGCGTTAATCACAGACTTAAAACATTTGTCCTTTACGCAGATAAATATCTTTAAGTTACCCCTGTTCGAACTACCTACAGCCCAAACCAGCTCTCATTCTTAGAGGGGTCCTGTGCTCAGCAATGGGTCGTATGTAGAGATGATGATAACACAGGTTAGCAAGTTTTTTTACGAATTAATTTCGGGATTTGTTCCGCGTACCTTGATTTTAACTCGATGTTTCAGCACAGTTGCATGCGCCATGATCACGAGACTAGTAAACACTCACGGGAAAATTAGTAATTACCGCGGTAGTGTAAAATATTGAGAAAGTTTTTTTTTTATGGAATAGGGGGAAAACGAGCAAACGGATCGCTTGATGGTAAGCGATTACCATCGCCCACGGTTACCTGCAACACCAGAAGAGTCACAAGTGCGTTGCCGGCCTTTTAGGTAGGAGCGAGTAGGTACGCTATAATAAATAAATAAAATATGTAAATAAATAGAATTATGGCACATTTTGCGTACTATCGGCGCGTGGAATGAATGCGACTATAACGAGCGAACGCGTATTGGACAATACACAAGTGACATATTGCATTTATTCAAACAAGAAGTTGCATAGGTCAAAAAAATATGACGTTTGTGCGTGAAAAGTTTCTTCCACTGAGCATCAAAAACAAGTATAAAAAATATAAAACAATTACATGATTTAAGTAACTGAAATAGATTAATAAAATTAAACATCCCTTAAAGTAATTCTATAGTACTTTAAAACTGGATCCTCTATAACACATTCACTGTCCGCAACACCGCATTCCTTCAAAAAGTCCGTCTGGTGCAGCCAATCCAAGTACAGCTTTAGATATCTATCCCCAGGATCCAGATCCGTGTGACCCAAACAGAATATCCTGTACGCATCTTCCCCGTATTTCCCTATGCCGAACAAATCGCTCGCTCGCCGCCATTTAGACGAAACAAACTGATAACTCAACTTCCAGATTGTATGGCCTCTTTTCCTTAAGCCCAAGTTGTTAAAAAACTTCTCTAGGGACGCGGGACAATCATTCAAAACGTGGTAAGGCGTGGGGTATTCTTCGAAAAATGCCTGTATGTAAGGTCTGGCAGTTTTTCCTGATGTCTTTGTAAGGAAGATTGTTGCTATTAACATTGCCCAGGGGTTAGTTGAAAATTCCTCTTCAAAGATGTAGTGTGGTGATAATGGCATTTCTCTTGGAGTGATATTGTAAAAAGGGCTTATTTTGATTGGTTCTTGTTCTTCAATGGTGAGCGATGATAAGCTAAGTAAGTCTCCTTCATCGATTGAATTTTGGCTGGAGTCTTGGGAGCAATCCAGGCTTTTTGGTGACGACATCATTCTGTTGGGACTTTTTTCGATGGCAACATAGGAGCCATCTTGGAAAAATCTACTGATGCATTCTTCTGATTCAGCCATGGCGATGTTCCTGTAAACAATAAACAACATAATTATCAGTCTTATCTCGTGGATAACAAAAGGACTCTTCTAGACCACTTTTTGTTAAAATGAAAACCGGTTTGGATATATATGAGTTTTGGCTTAGGATTAAGAAAACTTAAATTCACAAGCCCCATAAACTACCTAAACAGCAACTGTTAAAGGTATAATAACAAATGGTGAGTGATTAAGACAATTACGATTCACATTTCTAAAGGTCCAGAAACTTACAGTACAGTTCTTATCAGATTGGTATGGTACCATTAACGAAACCTTAAACTCGTGTTTAATTAAACCTTAATTATGGCACTCTGAGACTGGTCTAATAAGTCTCATAGGATTTCGTGTCTGCGTTTTAAGATATTCAAGGTTAAGGGTCATAAAAATTGTTTCTTTATTTTTTTCTACAAAATTAAGAAGTCTATTTACCGCTTAAAAATGGGCACTTTTGCAACTTTTCCCTTATATGAAGATTGTTCTCATTAAAAACTCAACACTATAGTTACTAAAGTAAATACTTGTCATGAAAAAAAAAGACAGCATTCAATTTTGTACCCGGATGAAGAGATAATTGACTGAGGCGTAAAGGTGCAAAGAGGTTATATCACCGGCCAAAATACCAGTATCCAGCCAATGTGGGTTTTGCCAGAGTACTTTAGGATTCCGTAACCAAAGGGTGCGCCAACGGGAACTTATTATTAAAGTCCCCTTACTTAAAACTTTACCTACATGAAAGACCTTGTGTTAAAAATATAGTTGTGTTAAATATTTGTAAATCTTGTAATGCAAGTCATTAAATAACAGTGTAGATCTGGTTTGCAAAAATATACTTTGTTGAGTTCTTATGTTCTTCTTAATCTTGACGGAATTTTCTCAACAGAAGCTTTTCCGATATTATGGTAGATTTTTGTATGTGTCTAGTCTTTGTACAGTCGAGTTCGTAAATTTCTGAGCAAAAATTTGGTCAAAAATATCTGAACACTCTTCTGGGCATTTCTATCTACCGTTGTACCCTGAGTTTCTCTCCGATTTCAAAATTTGGGAGGTAGACTTAGTCCATGTTTCCGAGCTGTCTCCAAACGAAGGAAAAAACGTGTCTCCAAATGTGTCCCCAAAATATTATATGGATGTGTCGTTTTGTTAAGAAAACTATTAAGAAAAATTCGTAACAAAACGCAAAAAAACGCGTAAAAAACACTTATAAATGACAAAAAGTGATTTTTGTCATTCGTAAGTGCTTTTTCTCAAAATTGGTATGAGATGTTGCCATTACGTCATCAAAAACCTCGAACTGTCCAGGAAGTAAGTATGAAATTTACTTCCTGGACAGATATGGGTTTCATTAAAAATTTGGAACCCGTCATTAAACAGCGTTCGGGCCGAGAGGCAGTGTTGGGTGTAGTTAACTACTTAGTAGTTTGAAATGGGTCCATTTCATCATTATCATCATCATCATCATCATCACCATCATCATCGTCACTATCACAACCAACCATCATCATCACCATCAACGACCATCATCATCGCCATCAACGACCATCATCATCATCATCAAAATCATCATTACCAGCCATCATCATCGAAATCATCATTACCAACCATTATCATCATCATCATCATCATCATCAGCATCAGCATCACCATCATCAATCATCAACATCATCATCACCATCAATCATCATGACTGTCATCATCATCATCACTATTATTATTATCATCATCATCCTCACCATCATCATCATGACATCACATTCACCGTCATTTCATTATCACCATCATCATCATTTCTGAGAAAAGCTCTATCTATACAAGCTTCGACCAGTAATCGCACCTGGCGGTTCCGCCATCAAACTTCTACTCGTCCAGGATGGCTTACTTACTGGTCTCAAAGTAATGTACTATTACAGCCTAAATTAAGTACTTAGGTAGCTTCAACTTGACCTGTGCAGGCGCGATGTTTCAGTTACAACCTTGTTACAACCATTAAGTAAAAAAAAAATCAGATTAATTATTCCTATTAGTGCGTTGCTTTAACAATAAATAGGCAATAAAAATAAAGTTACATATTAAAGGTGCCCTCCCCCAGTTCCTCTTACAAGAATCGTGTTTTTACGCTTTTTTGGCACGGAACTCTTCTTGTGCGAGCCTGACTTGCGCATGGCTGTTTATTAAACCATGAACATCATTTCTTTTGACGAACGAAAGAGAATCGAAGATAACCATTGATTGATAGGTACAGTTGAGTGCAAAAACATGGACTTATCTAACCCTTCAAAAATACTTACCACAGAATCTCATTCCGTAACGGGAACATATTTTTGAGTGGTTCGAATAGGATATATATTTTTGCTCATGACTGTTCCTGTATTAGACAGGTGTGACCTATTGTTTTTTAAGCCGGTGGTCGAGGATGGCAAATAGGTAAGTACCTCATAAAAAAATCGTTCATCGTTGAACTAAATAAAAAAATCACAAACGTGTGAACTTTTATCATAGATCATAACTATTAGTTTTAACCTTTTACCTAACGGTCCTTTACCTTTGCAAATTCATGATCATGAATGCCAAGTTTTAACATTATAAAAGTTGTTACTGACCCAAAGGTCGTCGAACCTTGACATTATTTTTTATTGGTACTTACTTATAGGCTTGTTCTTAATTAGGAATTCTTAGCACATAAATCATAATTTTTCGAAGATATGTATGCAACTTGTAAGTAGTAAAAAACAGCCAAGTGTGAGTCGGACTTGAACACGAAAGGTCCCGTACTACAGTAAAATAAATACCGTAAGGTCGGGGTACTTTGACCCTGAAGGGTATCCTTGGCCCATGGGATTAACTCGGTCCTGGTTTTATTATTGCTTTGAGAATATGGCTCTTTATATATAAGTATGTGGTTGATGTCAATTGATCGATCACATTTTCATGTTTTTAATTTACGTTTTATGTGGTTCTCATATGGGCCAAAGTAACCCTCCATTGGGTCAAAGTTCCCCGACCTTAGGGTATTAGTAAAATCGAGCAAAAACGCTAAATAAAACGTTCTTGTTATAGGGTGTCGTCGAAGGGGCCATAGTAATTTAGGCATACATACTCTTTATACCTCTATTACGGTTTTAAAGATGTGTCGTTCGCGAATTGACAGACAGGCAGAAGAATCTTGATGTATATTTTACAATATAATATAATATGTATTATACCACGACGGGAATTGGTCCCTCGAAAAAAATAACACCTTAATAAATTCGTCCTTAAATGTCACATACCAATCCAAGTGTGTTATTTTTTACGCTTTAGTCATACATAATAATAATTTATAATCGTACTACCATACCATACCGTTCTCTTGAAGGTTAAAATGTTTAAATTGTAAAACAAAACACGAATTTTAAAATGTTTACTCGTATATTCATTACTATGCAATTTTACGGAGTAAAAATATCTGTATTCGGGTTTACCTATCCACACTAAACTTCGTTGAAATGAAATAAAATAGTTTATTTTGCTTTAGACATGGTAAAATTAATGAGCTGTGACATGTCTAACCAGATACATACATAATCATTGGCATGCAAACAAATCTTATTTTCTAGAATTGTTTTTTTTCCTAAAGTAAATTTAAAAGAAAAATGTTATTCACCAAGATTTTAATACTGATTATTAATAAATTGTAAAATTGAAATTAATCGTTAGAGATACATAATTAATTTCTGCATAACAATGTGATCATTTTCATGTTATTATTTATTTTAAAAATTCTTTGAAGAATAAAGTGCTTTATCATTCAGCCATTGATATAATTTAGACCTAAATTTACTACGAAATAACTCTGCTATGTCCTTAGGTAGCTTATTAAATATAGGTATCTACGAATTAAGCCGTGGTGGCCTAGTGGTTTGACCCATCGCCTCTCAAGCAGAGGGTCGTGGGTTCAAACCCCGGCTCGCACCTCTGAGTTTTTCGAAATTCATGTGCGGAGTTACATTTGAAATTTACCACGAGCTTTGCGGTGAAGGAAAACATCGTGAGGAAACCTGCACAAACCTGCGAAGCAATTCAATGGTGTGTGTGAAGTTCCCAATCCGCACTGGGCCGGCGTGGGAACTATGGCCCAAGCCCTCTCATTCTGAGGGGAGGCCTGTGCCCTGCAGTGGGACGTATATAGGCTGGGATGATGATGATCTACGAATTGCAAAAAAAAAATCTTTTCAGTAGTTTTCACGTAACGTGATTGATGAAACTCATTTCAAACATCCTCTCAAACTAGCGCGCAAATATTGTTTTTTTTTTTTATTATGGTAAGATTATTTCCGAATAGTTCCGATTATTGTCCGTGGTTGGCTTTTGTACAGATTCCGTCCGGATTACCACCACATGTCACGTGTTAGAGCGTTTTCACATTATCCGATCCGATATCGGTATCGGACGACGATGGATGACACCCGATAGCCGACACCATGTGCTGTTTTCACATATTTCCGACGCCACGCATCGGGCTCTGCGCACACAGAGACAATTTAGATACACGCACAGCACACATACAAGCATTATCGTCCGACAGCCTACGGGCGTCCAATGGTGCCGCCAACATATCGGTGTCGGCTCCGTTATCCGATATCGGGCCGGACAATGTGAAAGACAGGTACATAAGTATTTCATATATTTTACTTGCTCCGATATCGTATGGTCGTCCGATACCGATATCGGATCAGATAATGTGAAACGCTCTTACAATGAGGTGTCGAGTGAATATTCTACGTTTTCTTCTTCATTATTAAAAGAGATGATGCTAAACACAATACCGATGCTAAATCGTGATTTTCATGATGAAAATTCTTGCGGCTCTGTCTGACTGAAAGTCTTTTGAGAATGAGAGGGCTGGGTTGTAATTCTCACGCTGCTCCAGTGTGGATTTGAAACTTCACGCACACTATTTTTTCGCAGGTGTGCGCGGGTTTCCTCACGATGTGTTCCTCCACAGTAAAGCTCATGGTAAATTTCAAACGTAATTGTGCTCATAAATTGACAAGATTTCATTTTTATAACACCTGTAAATTACTACAGGAATCGAAAGAGTTTTGCCGCCTGAACATGGGAAAATATTTATTATAAATTATTCCTCTATATAAAAAAAATAATTAAAAATTAAAAAATATATCTGAATTTGCCAACACCACCACAGAATAGATATATTTCCTTTGCCTTTTCCATCAGAAAAAGGAGCTCTCATAATGTTGACAACGTCTACCTCAGATTTACATGATCTTTTTTTTTTAATAGAGACCAGACAAAAGTGGATGGAATGGATCTATTGTGTGGTAGTTTTGGAGTTATGCTCTTTTAGAATAAGCAATCAAATTATAGCCTTAGAAATATGAAATCTTGTCAATTCCGAAAAATTCAGAGGTGCGACCTTGGGGCGAGCTCGGGCTCGAACCCAAGACCCTCTGCTTAAAAGAGGCCAAGAGGCCATTATCATGGTGGTAGCAAATACATAAATGAACGGCGTTCCCGGAGAGGTACATCTCTCAAAGGGCCGGCAACGCACCTGTGATACCCCTCGTGGTGCCGGTGTCCAAGGGCGGCGGTGATTGCTTCCCATCAGGCGATCCGCATGCTTGTTTTCCCCTTGTATATAAATACTACAACAGTTGGGCAATGAACTTCATTTGTCCACAATGTAATTAGTACTAGTCGCATTTAGCTGTTCATTGTAATCGACGCTTTAGAAATTGTATAGTAATTGTTTCTGAGTATATATTTGTAAACTATAAACATAGCAATGCAATCATCGGATGACGAAAAGTATAGATAGGCATGATTATGAATTAGATTACTAAGTAAGTTGTTAAATTAATGTTTCTAAAGTCAACATTATGAAGCATCATTCGATTCGTCAAAACTGTCAAGAGTGACATAGGGTATGTATTTGAAAATGGCGTTCGTGATAGAAAATATGGAGGGAGGGGAGGGGCATTAAACTCTGTTGAGTAACTTATTTACACCCATAATAACTCTAGTGATTGCATGGATGATCACCAAATACAATAAAATGGTAATGAAGAACACAGTGTAAGTTTTGGAAACTGCGATGTTTCATTGAAATCCCGTACCCTTAGTGTAAGTTTTCGGTTACAAAATACATCTCGATCGCGTTCGCATTAAAATCTCAATTTATATGGAAACACGAACAGCGCCTCCAGCGGAACGTTTGCGATGTTCGTGTTTTCATACATATTGAGATTTTAACGCGAGCGTGATCGAGAATTCGAGCCGTATTTTGTAACCGAAAACTTACACTAAGGGTACCGGAATTCCAACACGACTGTCAGATCGAAGTCACTGGTACAGGCTAGTTTAAATACCAACCACAAGTATCTGCAAACTTAATATTTTCAATTTCTTGTTCACAATATTGACATTGGTTTGACTCTTAAACGTTTAAACCAAGAAAAAAAATCTCAACAATTTTTCTTTTTATAAGTAACTAGCTTTTGCCCGCGGGTTATCGCGCGCTGTTCCCTCGGGAACTGTGCATTTTTCCGGGATAAAAAGTAGCCTATGTCACTCTCTGGCCCATAAACTATCTCTATGCCAAAAATCACGTCAATCCATCGCTCCGTTTCGATGTGAAAGACGGACAAACATACACACAAACACACGCACTTTCGCATTTATAATATTAGTATGGATATGGATAATATAAACGAATGACGTAAAATCATCAATATGTGTTGAAAACAAGGATACCTACGAGTAAATGAAGTTTGCATTCTATCTCTTTCTAGAAAAATGAAATTTAGCATGGGCTTTTTCTGTTCATCGTGTTATGTACAGTCAACGTCATAAATAAGTGATCCCTTCTGTAGCTTGTCACTTTCAGTCGGCACACAATTTCGTATGGCATTTCAAACAGACGCTAAATGACAAGGTACAAAAGTGACCACTTATTTATGACGTTGACTGTACTTATGTGACGTCAAATATAATTTGTCGGGTCTCTGTCTAATTTGTCAATAAAATTTAAAACGTCCACAATTTCGGTTTTATAAGATATTTAAAAAACTTTCACAGCTCGGTTTGTCAAACAATATATGTAGATATAGGTATTTGTAAATATAAAAAATGCTTGTACAGTCAGCAGCAGAAGTGGATGAGCAGTTACGGTGTCAAAAATGATCTACCCTACACACGACACGACTCTACTGCCAAGGACCATTGCAGGAATAATATGAGAGAGCGTGTAGATCATTTTGAGCACCACAATCTAATCTACTTCTGCTTCTCACTTCTACTTCTACTATCTACTTCTATATTGATTGATAAAATAATTATAGTAATAAAGTACCGTAGGTATGTAGAGTCTCAACCATTTTTACGTACTAACAACCTAAATAAATTCATGCTAGAGCATGCTTCACTACAGCTAAAGCATATTTAAGACCCATATATAAAAAACACCCTTCTTTTAACGTGGGGAGTTAGAAAAGGTTAGCTATGGCCGTAAGCCGTGGTTTGACCTACGGCCTCTTAAGCGGAGGATCGTGGGTTTAATTCCGGACTCGCACCTCTGAGTTTTTCGAAATACATTTGAAATTTAACAAGAGCTTTACGGTGAAGGAGAACATCGTGAGAAAACATGCACCAACCTGTGAAGCCATTATGCAAAGTGAAGTTCCCAATCCGCACCTGGGCCGCGTGGCAACTGCGGTCCAAGCCCTCTCATTCTGGGAGGAAGCCTGAGCCTAGCAGTGGGACGTATATAGGCTGGAATTATGGGCTATGGCTGATCTAACTCTACTTTGCCTTGTAATTAATTTATGAATACAAAAACCCTAGGCGAAGATAATTAGGTTGTTTGTTGGATACATTATAAAATTATAAATACAGTAAAATATGAGAAACATCTGGGTAAACCTCTGACAGTGTAATTTTCATGCATCAAGTAGTTTGTAAGCACCATGCGTCATGGTGTCTACATATTACAGGATTACAAATACATTTGTTTTTTTTTACATTCTTGTTTTGTGTATACTCGTACCTATTCGAAGTCCAAAGATATAATTACATAGAATACTTCGTTCAGTGTTAATCAGCAATGGTTACAAATAAAATGCGAGTATATTAGTCGCGCTAACATCGGTATAATAAGTAGAAAAGAACAAGCGATTAATCGTCTCATTGTCCCATTGTTAGTATGCTATCGAGGATAAATAATCATTGCTAAGAGAATAAGTTCGATTGAATAGCGACCGGCTTAAGAGAAGTCTCTTCGTTCCATTCTCTATAAAAACGTAGTCCCGGTCTCATTTGAAAACTAGGCAACAGAAATAAATGAAATTTTGTAAGTATGGACTAGACGTAATTATCTATGCCTGTGGTTTTTCAGATTTTCATATAAATGTGTAATATCAGAATTACAGGAGCTCAAAAGTCGACAAAAAAAAGATGTCAACTTTGCACGAGAATTACAGACTAATAAAGCATTTTTACAAAAATCTAAAAAACCACAGGCATAGAAAATATAATAAATATCTTGATTGTAAAATATAATTTATTTGTGCTATACTTTTCGTATAATATGAGGACAATGAAACCCAAAATTCAACCGCCCAAATCTTGAAAAGCCTACAGCTATCTCGATATAAATTACGGACGTCGTTGCGGAAGGCATGGGGGGGACGGCTGCGAGCGCTTATGTCACGAGCGATAAAGACAGCAAAATCCCAAACGAATACGTAACGGGCCGCGCGCGTGGCCGGCAGGGAAACTTCTCTTAATCCTGTTTACATTATTTACATGAGAAAAACTCAGGCAGGTGCAAATCAGCCTCGCGCGCCGAGTTTCATTTATACAGATATAGTAAATGTATTTCAACGTATTTTGTCGGATAAGTTTGTATACTCAGCGGCACAAAATTTACCCACTCTCCACACAAAATTACCTGTTATGCATACATTTGAGGGCCAGATTTTTGCCGCTCAGTATATTTATTTCTTCCTCAATCAGCTCCAGTAATCTTCGGTAAGCTACTCGTAGTTCGGTAAAAAGCAAGATATGTAAATATATAGATACGAACTTTTCCGACAAATTACATTGGTAAAACATTTTTCTTGTGGCATTAAAAGATCATAGATTTTTTATAGGTTTGTCTATGGGTAATCTGATACAGAGACGGCGAACAGATGGTCGTTGGGGCCAAAAGGTTCTCGAGTGGCGACCGCGGATCGGCAAGCGCAGCGTAGGACGTCCACCAGAGAGATGGACGGATGACCTGGTTAAAGTCGCGGGTTCACGGTAGATGCAAGCCGCTTCCAACCGAGGCAACTGGAGGTCTATGGGGGTGGCTTATTTGGACGTCCTATGGCTGATATGATGATGATGAATCTAATAAAGATTATTAATTTTAGGCGCAGATTTTAAAATAAGTGTAATAAAAATAAATATTTATACTGTCACTATTGTACCGTTTTTGTCAAACTTAAATAAAACCTAGAATTGCTAAAAGTGGCTCCGAAGCGGTAACGTTTCGTGTGCTCTGCCTACCCCATTTGGTAATACAGGCGTGATGTGTGTGTGTGTGTGTGTGTGTGATTTATACAACTAACGGGACTAAAATTTTCATCATAACTTATTTCTTTACATTAACACTATATAAAATTATGACACACAGTAGGTATGTACCTAATGCATGTCTGCATGTGTTATCGAGTTCAACGGTTCAGTAGCTAGTTTCCGAGCAAAGTAGCTAAGAAAGACAGACCTTCAAGCCATAAGAGTTCCGTTTTCTCTTTTGAGATAGTATCATGGATCCCTAAAAAGCAAACAGTATTACATTACGGCGTTCGTTTCATCACTTCTAACTTATTGAGCCTTGCGGCCCGCAATGGAAGGCTTTAGCTACCCTGGCAGCTATCCGGAACTCGGCGGCGTTTTCTTGAACGGCAACGGACACTTGGTTTATTGCGAACGGTTGCATCGACGCGGCAACACGCGCGACGCACGCTCCGCACGAAACACGAAACCTTTTATCGATAAAAGAAAACAAACCGTGAAACGGTGTCGATCGCACAGATCGATAACAAATTCGATTCGCCGGCGCGACGCAGGTTTAAAAAACACAAACGCTTTCTTCTGTTCGATCGAGGCGCGAGTGCAACTGTCGAGTGTTAGTTGGGTACTGTTCTATGGAGAGTTCAGAGTGAGAAATTACAGTGATTTTTATTTCGAGGCCGTTTTATCATTTGACAACAACACATAACGAAGTGATGTGATTTAGTGTGGTCGCGGAAGTGAACATATAAGTTGAACTTGTACCGCCATCCTGGGAGGTCAAGTGTCCTGTTTGCTGTACGCCCAATCGATTATGGATGCATTTATCGAGTCATGAATGCGTCCGTCGCTGAGCAGTCGGAAAATTTCGAGAAAGGTACGTTCAATGTGAACAATTTTTAAACGTCTATAGGTATGACTTAGGTTGGTGTTGTTATCAGTAAGCATTTGCTCTTAATGTTATTTTTAAATGATACCTACTCTATTATTATAAATAGATTCAAAAATCTTGCACACTTGGTATTTTGGCTAGCTCGATCTGAATAAATTTATTGTATAATGAAGTTTAAGCGATTTAAGCGAATGTTTTGATATGGTTTACTGTCCGATTCCGAAGTCCGTTTTTACATCGTTTCGAGAATAACACAATGGGCTATTATGCGTGTTGTTTGTAAAACAATGTCTTTTCATATATTTTAAAGCGTCAACGTTTTTAAATTGTTAATATATTAGCGTTGAGCTGAACTAATAGTTGTCACATGGGAATCGACTTCCGCTGCATTTCACTAGGGGACAGAATGTTATGGAGTGCAGTTATTGGCTTTGTGAATATCAATCGCTATGACTCGACATTTAAACGGCTGTAAACGCCAACTTTGCCAATGTTATATACTTACTGGGCACGTGAAAAGGAAGAGAAAAGTTGTATACTTATGTAAACATGTATATTAGTATCACTAAGTCTGTTGCCATGAAAAAAATAGGTTCTACGTTTGTCTGTCAACAGCAGCAGTGGATGAGCGGTTGTGGAGCTCAAAATGACACACCGTCTTATTGCCTTGGCAGTAGAGTCATGTGTGGATCATTTTCAGCTCCTGGTGACAGTACCTTATTATTCCGACCTATCTTTTAAAATTACACACCTGTACCGCACGACCGGGGATAGCCCAGTGGCTAGAGAACCTGACTACGAAGCTTGAGGTCCCGGGTTCGAACCCAGGTTGGGGCAGATATTTGTTTACTTTGGGACTAGTCAATTGGTGTCTAATTTCCCTTGGTAATAAAATACTATATGTAGAGCAATGTATTCACTTTGTGAGATGATAGAAAGAACGAATCGGATACAAAGCGTGAACCAATCAGAAGCAGAGCGACTGCTAATATACACCTACTAGGTATCAAAATAAAACTATTTGGACGACACTCTAACGTATATGCGATGTGCCCTCATTATCACAGCCAAAATTGGCCACATTAGCCACATTAGAGTATGTCATCAGAGCATCACTAATTATTCCTATTAGGCAGAGGCTACCGTAGCCGAAATCGGCGTAGATAACATCATCATCATCATCATCGTACTTTACCAGAGGTTAGACAAAAGTATAATATAAAGTCAGTCCACAAGAATCCCCTAGCTTGACCCCCCAGGGGATACTGGTGAATTCAGGAGTTCATTAGAATCCCCTGGACGCGGATTCATAACGTTAGGTCCATTTAAACTAAGGCGATCTTAAAATTAAATAAAATTACATAATAATTAATAATTGACTGTTTAAATTTTTTTCCGTATAATCTGTCCACCTACTTAATATTGAAATTATAGAAACAGACACAAAGTTTATAGATTTACCTAGAAACTGTCCAACAGTTTCGTTGTACAGTCAAGTTCATATATTGTGAGCAAAATTTTGATCAAAAATATCTGAACACGACTCTATTGTTAACGGCGTAGAAGCCTAAATAAAATAAAATAAATCATTAAATATCATGGGACACTACACTTGACACCAATTGACCTAGTCCCAAACTAAGCAAAGCTTGTACTAAGCCTGTTCAGATATTTTTGATATAATTTTTGCTCACAAGTTTATGAACTCGACTGTACAATAATTTCATTTCTTCTTCCGGGTGCATTTTTCTTTAGCGATTTTTTCCATTTGTTTTCTTGGCTCATCGTAAGTTCTGTTCAATATATCTTTTCAGTGCATTACTTAATCAAATGTCGAGATAGACTTCTTAACGGTCTGAGGTGAATAATATTTTACCAGTCTTCCGCCCACCGGGCCACCGTTTTCTCGTTCTCGCTCGAAATAATCCCTCAAGCGAATTACAAACTCTCGACTCTGGGAGTTCAAAACAGTCTTTTTAGACCGTTTCGGCATTTTGCCAAAAAATAACAGCAAACTTAACGAGAAACAGTAACAAAAGTCAACAACAATAATAACAGAAATGAACAATACCAAAATACAATGCAAAAAAAATGCAGCGGATACTCAACTCGTATACAAGCCAGACGCACTAGTACTGACAGTGATACTGACAAGCACTGGCCACAAGAGGCACAAGATGGCTGCGGCCGTGTTCCAAATAGCCGCGTTTATAACATCTTGCAAGTTTTATTTAAAAAATTAAAATATCTTGGTGTTCACTGTTGAATAATGAACCGCGGCAGTGGCCGATAATGCTGTGTCACGTCACTACTCTGTTCCGTTTCACACATTGCGTCATTTAAAAAATAAATATTTTTCTATCGTATTCGATGGAGTCTATTTAATGGACCCTGACATTGCTATATATTCTTAAAAAGTACCTATAGTTTTACATTTTTTTTGATTATTTTTCTTCAAAATAGAAATTATTTTTAAAACATATTTTGCGAATATAGTATGCGTAATTCGGAAAATTTTCAAGTGTCACAGACCTTATCATAGGTGAAAAATACAATAGTTGTGCTGTAAGTAATTATAGGTTTGAAAAGCAGTTTTTAAACTAAACCTTGCCCTTGTAATAACTGAGCAAAAACGTCTACCCATCGCAGAAATGACCTTAGCTATAGCACTTGACTGCCTACGCTACGGATTTGTTCACGTGTCGTGTAAAGGTCTCTACCCATTACACCGTATCATACCATGACCGTATAATAGCAACGTGTCAGGTAAAAACATATTCTTTGTATTGAAAACTAGTGTTTACCCGCGGCTTCGCACGCATAAATCATTAGATACAGCAGTTGAATTGAAATTCCGGGATTTTATTAAATTCTCGTGGGAATTCCCTAAAATTACATCGTGGTTTACATTGACGTTAAATTAAAACACCCATGCCACATGACTCTAAGCCCAGCGGTTGTTATTTCGAGATTTTATCCCTATCCCGTGGATTCCCACCGGGATGAAAAGAAAAGTAGCCTATGTGTTATTCCAGAGATAACCAGCTATCTATATATCAAATTACATGACTCTAAGCTCAGCGGTTATTAGTTCGAGATTTTATCCCTATCCCGTGGGATCATCGAGATAAAAAGTAGCCTGTGTTATTCCAGACGTCCAGCTACCTACATACCAAATTTCATGACTCTAAGCCCAGCGGTTGTTATTCAGAGATTTTATCCCTATCCCGTGGGAATATCGGGATAAAAAGTATCCTATGTTGTAATCCAGGTAATAAACTAACTATTTGCCAAATTTCATCTAAATCCGTTCAGCCGTTTCAGCGTGAAGAAGTAACAAACATACTCACTCACTCACAAACTCGCTCACTCACTCACTCACTCACAAACTTTCATTTATAATATTAGTAGGATTATGAGACTATGCCCACTAGCACGTTTCCTAACCAACCGTGTCGCCGTCGCCGTCGCGTGTCATGTATGCGCTTGACATTCCGTTCCTGATGTGTTCCTATCACGGTCATGACATGATTCGGTGTAGTGGGTAGAGACCTTTAAGTAACGCTTTCAGTTTAATATACAAAGCTATACAGATGTAGTGAATAATCCGTGTCCATCGTGAAAATTCGGAACACACTAGGTACTACTCCCGCGCGCTACCGACGTGTCTATGAATTATTACATTAATAAGTTTGTATTTAATAAATAGGGTACTTTATTTATCAGCGACAAATGACAAACACGAGTTTAAGATATATCACACTGAGATGTTATAACCCCCGCGATGAAATTAGAAAGAAAGAATAAACTTATTTACTAAAATTAAGCACAACAAAAAAATTAGCTCTGAATCCATTAACTCTTCAGAATTGCTATAAAACAAACCTAACCTAACCTTCAGTTTTCTATAGGATGACCATTTAAAATTTTCAGAGAAAACGGTTTCAGTGTGAAAAAAATTATGACAAACAATAATTCGGACAAACATTACGTATGACTTGCGAAAATTATGCGAACTCTGGCGTGCCCGGGTCAATCCTATTTTAAAAATGCTGGCACAGCAAGGCAATGAACAAGATTAGCGATACCGAAGTTGATCATCATCAACAGTTTGCCATAAGAGGTCAATGCCAAAGGTCAGCGCAGTCAGACGACGCCGATACTTCTTGTTTTTTATTTATATAATAAGTTACCACCTACAGTGTTATTTAAGATTTTGTGCGTCATTAACAGTTCTGAATCTCTCTGAATGCACATCCGATACAACTTTAAAATTAATAATTGAACAGGAAAAAGCTCAATCGTGATAGTAAATATTGCTCCTGTCTGCATCGAAAAAAGCCTTAACAAAGTAACGTCTTCTTGTAAAAACCATTTGAATATTCTCCTTAGATATCGCTGAATTTTGGTAGAAGTTTGGTGAAAGGATGCACTACACAGAAACCAATATTGGTTGATATCCATATATATTTCCTCGCTACCCTACACATTTTTAGGGTTCCGGAGCCAAAATGGCAAAAACGGAACCCTTATAGTTTCGCCATGTCTGTCTGTCTGTCCGTCCGCGGCTTTGCTCAGGGACTATCAATGCTAGAAAACTGTAATTTTGCACGGATATATAGGTAAACTATGCCAACAAAATGGTGCAATTAAAAATTTAAAAAAAAATTTTTTTAGGGTACCTCCCATACACGTAAAGTGGGGGTGATTTCTTTTCTCAATTAACCCTTTAGTGTGGGGTATCGTTGGATAGGTCTTTTAAACCCATTAGGGGTTTGCTAAGACGATTTTTCGATTCAGTGATTGGTTTGCGAAATATTCAACTTTAAAGTGCAAATTTTCATTAAAATCGAGCGTCCCCCCCCCCCTCTAAAGTCTAAAGCGGTGGGTGGAAAAATTTGAAAAAACTCAGGATGGTAGTAAGTATATCAAACTTTCAAGGAAAACTATAACGCCTCTATTGCTTGAGAATTGTTAGTAGTTTATGAGTAAATAGCAGCCTAAGGTATAAAATATACCTAAACTTGGAAGATTCCGTATAAAATATGAACTCTATAGAAAAATATTACTTAATTTTTTCGTAATGGCTACGGAACCCTATTTTGGGCGTGTCCGACACGCTCTTGGCCGGTTTTTATTTAGCCAGTGCAGCATTGTCTGTGTCCCACTGCTGGGCAAAAGGCCTCTCCCTCAGATTTCCAATACGGCAATATAATGTGGATAGCTAATGATGTTGATTTTTCCGTTTGGTAGTAGTAGGTACTTTTGGGTCCGTAAATAAAATAATTATCTTTCTTTCTTTCTTAATGTGATTGCTTGATTCTCCGTGTCCATCCCTAATGTGAGCTTTTTATGCTAGGTTCCGTAGAAGTATTTTATTGTGTCTATGGATCCTCAGTGTAGGGTATAGGTTCGGAATCATATCCAAAATCACAGTGAATGTCGCGTTATCTCACAAGTGAATGATTTCTAAGGCGTTGAATAAGTATACCTATCGGGATCGATAGTTAAGCACGTTTTGAGAGCAAAACGGAAGTTTCTTTGTATTTTATTTCGCTTCCGCTCACTTACGCTCATCATGTGTGCAATGTGATTGTGCAGGCTAAGTGGTTCTTTAGAACAATGTTCTATTTAGTAAGTGCCCGAAAGCTTTTCTGAGGAGATAAAAATAGGGAACGACTAGTCGAAGTGCGAGGGCTAAAAATGGGTTCAATTCAAACTATACTGCCGAACAAAATTAGGGTCGCTATGGAATATTGTCCCGCTATTTTGATCGTCAGTGTAGGTAGTTGGCTGTTGATGAGATGTAAATGTAATTTATTTCCGCGAAAAATGTTGCGTTGCGCGAATCATGGGGCAAATAACTCACAAATCAGCAAGTGGGCATTAAATATTGTAGTATCCTACGTCAGTTGACTACAGGGTCTACAGGTCGACCTTAAAATGGCGTCATTCATGATCATGACTACGACATCAAGCATGCGGTGCAGGATGTAAAGGCATAGTTTGATTCCTAAATACAAAAGAATAATGACAATCTTTATACTAATTACTTTCGCCAGTTTTCGTTGAGGCTAGACATTTGTGTGTCTAAAATATAGAACACATAATATGTATGAAGAATCTAGAGGGCTTAGGCTCGTAAAACTCACTTTTCTAAAAGGTGCACTTTACCACACGTAAATGCATGTTTCCAAAACGCACACTTTCCGAAATGGAGACGTTTTTGACACGATGTTGTACAAATACGGTTCTTTCAGAAAAGCGTACCTTCTGGGAAAACATCTGCGAATGTGCAGTTTTTGGAAAAATTACAGTCCGAAAAGCTATAGGTACAAGGTGTCTTTAAATTATTACAAAATATGTCTATCAGCCTTAGAGCAACACGGGCTTCCTACCGGATTATAGGGTTAGTTTAAATGAAGACCCCATTGGATTTTTTTTATTCAAAGATTTGACTCAGTACGCTTTGAACATCAATCAATGTATGGAAACATTTGTCAACCATAATAAAAACAAAACTTAAAACACCTGAAGACATCTTGTACAGTCAAGTTCTTAAACTTCGGAGCAAAAATATGTGACCACGACTCTATTGTTAACGGCGTAGAATCGTGTTCAGATATTTCTGAACAAATTTTCGCTCAGAAGTTTACGACCTCGACTGTATATTGTAGTATCTATTTAATTATCTTCCGGGCACAGTTACTGTATGTATGTATACTGTATGTGTATGTGACGAAGTTAACTACTCTAAAATTGGGTAATATAATGAATAATTGTAGATAATCGTTTTGCTCGGCTAACTACAGTTAACAAGGTTAACAAGGTCCCCCGTATTGAATAGAAACATAAAAACTTAATATAACATGTTCAGTGTCGGCCCTGGGGAGAGCAAGAGGAGCGGTTGCTTTAGGCGTCAGATGGCTACGGGCGCTATTTTCCAGTTTCCAGTGCAAAATAAAATGTTGATGGCGTCTTTTGCGAGGCGCGGAAGCGGTGTAGACAATCGCGCTCTACATTGATCAAGGGCTAGAGCCAGTGTTACTCGGCACAATGATGCGGGTTGCAATATATTCATACTAGGCATGTGTAGAAAGCTTTCTTTTCCAGATAATACCTAGTACCTGACTGGTATCAATCATTAGGTAGGTAAAAAAATTAACGTGATAAGTAAAATCGATACGACATTTAAAGTATGTATTACGTATTTTTAAACGACCTCAAAAAAAGGAGGTATTTTTATCTATTCGGTTGTATTTTTTTTAAATGTTTATTACCTCAGAACTCCGTCATATAAGAACCGATTTGAATTTTTTTTTGCGTTCGTCTAGGAATGCCTTTAATTAGGTCCCATAAGCACCAAATTAGGATCTGATGATCTTAAGGAAATCGAGGGAACTCTTCAAATATTGTAGGGACACCTATGGTAATTTGGACATATTTAGCAGTAACTCGTGCATTTGCTCTTGAAAATCATCATTTGGTGAAGTGGAACTGATAATGAAGACCACATTTGACCAACAGAGCAACTACTCAATAAAAAGTACTTCACGGGTTGAATTTCAATTACTTTAACACAGTTGCTAAGCCATTTATGCTCGTCGTAATGCATATGGTACAATGGAACGGGTGGTGAAGCACCAGGACTCCTCAATAATGAACGTCTCTGCATCAGAAAAAGCAATCTTTCGTAAAAAGTGTCCATCATTTGACATTAAACTATTGTATCTTAGATTATTTTCACTAAAAAGCGTGAAAAAAAAATTTATAACAAAAAATTTAACCGACTACAAAAAACCATGAAAATATTTTTCTACCAGTCTGAAGTCGGTGCCTCAGCACGAGACAACAGGAGTGATTGAAGTTTAAATATCAGTAGGTATGTAGGTGAAGTAGACGACTATAGGTCCACTCCTGCTGGCTCGTGCTGAGGCACCGACTTCAGACTGGTAGAAAATTATTTTCATGGTTTTTTGTAGTCGGTTCAATTTTTTGTTTTAATTTTTTTTTATCTGTTTCATACACAAAATTTAGAACGAAACTGACACAATTCAAAATGTTCTAATTTTAAAACTCAATCATGTTTTGTTTCATACAAAGTTTATTTTAGTAATGTGAATATTTCGAATTGTGTCGGTTTCATTCTAAAGGTGAAGTTATTATAAAATATCTCTACCTTTACTTGCATACCGCGAACACGATTATGTTTATTTTATATTATATCTATACTAAATTTTTTAATACTCTGTACGTGTAAGTACTCTTTCAGTAGTGAATCAGAAAAAAATATCAACGGCTGTTATGAAGTAACTCCTGCTGACACATTGCTTGCACAACTATGAAGTTTCTGAATATTGACATTATGAATCATTTACAGAAATGCAATGCTTTTATTGCGTGCGACAGAACAGTAAGTTTAGCATTTTTTCCAATGGTTCACATTGTCAATATTCAGATAATTTATATTTGTGCAATGTGTCAGGATCAGGATCTTCATAACCACCATTTATTATAGTAGAAATAAACTAAGCTGTAGTGACTGCTTGAGGTCCTCGCAAGCTTGCCCAAAATCACTGAACATTCATCAAGCGAGACCCACTAACAATACCTATCTCATACCGTCATACTACATAAAGAAACCTCACAAAAAATAACACAATATTTTTTTAATTCCATCGAACCATCAGTCTCGAGTACCGTCAGCTTAATTACGAATTCATAAAAACCGTCTTCATTTTTTCTGCCGACGCTACAAGCATTACGTCATCATAGTTGCGTGTAACATTTTGATAAAAAAGTCGTTCCGCCAAATTATCATTAAGTTACCCAACAATATTAGTATTCATTTTATTTAATTCGGCTGTTCAGATTTCGATGAACTTAACCGGTCGGTTCGTCTGCTAATCTTAATTGGTAAGCAGATTTATAATGATTTGACTGTCACTGTTATAAGGTTATAAGTATAGCTATACTCTTTGGTATTTCTTGGGTCACGTGGTCGCGACACGTGAAAGCTAACCACCATTGGCAAGAGAGACCATGATTTTATGGCCATGCCTCTCTTTTTACTTGTATGCACGTACATATCAAAGACTACCACACTAGCTTTTGTGGCATAAGATTTCTTTTTTAACAAAACAGCTAGAACAAGTGCTAGTTACTTGAATTGATGTTTTTTATCGACACAGAAGTAAGGCGATGAAGATGGACAAGTAAATAAGTAGCTGGCAACCTTGTTAACGGTGCCTTAAACATTGGTTAATGAGGCCTCAGTAGCCTTTTTGTGGCAATTCGTCTTAGTCGTAAACCAAAAAGCAGAGACGCTGTTTTTATACCGACAAGAGTTGGTAAATCCCGGTTTAGATCCGCAAGAATAATCGTTAGTGGCATTACATACATTACATTGCGGCGCTCGATTGACCACTACAAACTCGTAGGCTTTACGGCCTCGCAATGTAATATGACTTGCATGTTGTTTCTTGCAAGTCTAAACTCAGCTTAAGATAAGCTAGCCTTCAATAAGGAAAATGCAAGTGAGGGGCAATGAAGTGACTATAAACTTTATTAATTCGTTCCAGGAATTATGAGCACAAAAGCAAAAGTTCAATCTCGCACAAAATAGCCCAACTTCATGCAAGGAGTGAAAATTACTCGTAACTGCATAGTATTTTTTTTTGTTTATCTATAGTTAATTTATTTTTGTTTATCTATAGTTAACTTCTTTGAAATAAAAATAATCTGATTTAGAAATGAATGAGAATGGAGAGTATTTATCGTTTTGTCGTGAGAACTAACTTAGGCGAGGAAATTGCTAGTTGATGAAAGATTAAGTAAATATTTTGGTTCTATGGGCAATGTTATGAAACGGGTTACATAGTTTATGAAACCTGAGCTGGTAATGGTGCATAGGAATTTTTAAACACAATTTCCTTTGAATGGGCTACTCAAAAACTTTGAAGTATAATTATTGGGTACCACCAGGCTACTAGACAACCAAAAAAATCTAATGGTGGTTCATAAATTTTGGGTTTATGGGTTTATAAAATATGCAAAAAGTGTCTACTGCCGCTTTATTTCTTATGATACTGTTTTTGTCCAACTCCGACAATAAACTTGGGAACACGAACTATATAGATTTTTAGGCAAAATACCATATACGGGACTTATCACGCTATTTTTACACAATTCATATTTACCTCGACGTTTCGGCAACGTTACAGTTGCCGTGGTCACGAGTAGACTGAAGTGTGGGGTGTCAAGTCTGCCTAGCAGCGCGAGTTCTTCGAACTACCCGCACTTGATCACTAATAGTACCGGCACTCGTATCACGAACTACCCGCACTTGATACCGCGCTATATAGATTTTCAGAATTAGAGTAAGTTAGTTTTAGTTTTATATAGTCCCACTTCTAATACACAGGTCTATTCTCAAAATCAATAATTTGATGTAGTGTAGATACCATACTTTATTAGCTAAAGCCTTTGGGATTGCCAAAATGGCAAAAACGGAACCCTTTAGTTTCGCCATGTCTGTCCGTTTGTGGCAGGTTTCCTCACGATGTTCCTTCACCGCAAAGCTCGTGGTAAATTTCAAATGTAATTCCGTACATGAATTTCGAAAAACTCAGAGTGGCGAGCCGGGGTTTGAACCCACGACCCTCTGTTTGAGAGGCGATAGGTCAAACACTAGGCCACCACGGCTTATTAATATAGAGTAAGGCTTATTGTATAGAGTAAGTATATGTAGAGTAAGTTAGTTTTAGTTTTATTTATTTTTGCTAATTATTATATACATTAATTTATTTTGAGGTAAAAATCAAGAATTTGATGTAGGTGTAGATACCATACTTTATTAGCTAAAGCTTTTTAGGTTCCGTAGCCAAAAATGGCAAAAACGACCCTTATAGTTTCGCCATGTCTGTCCGTCCGCGGCTTTGCTCAGGACTGTCAATGCTAGAAAGCTGTAATATATGTAAACTATGTTGACAAAAATATTTTTTTAGAGTAGGTACTCCCATAGACATATGTAAAGTGGGGGTGATTTTTTTTCTGATCTAACATTGTAGTGTGGTATCGTTGGGTAGGTCTTTTAAACCATTAGGGGTTTGCTGAACCGATTTTTCGATTCAGTGATGTTTGCAAAATATTCAACTTTAAAGTGCAAATTTTCATTAAAATCGACCGCCCTCTGTAAAGTCTAAACCGGTGGGTGAAAAATTTAAAAAATTCAGTATGGGCAGTAAGTGTATCAAATTTACAAGAAAACTATAACGTTTAGTTTTCTGGAGAATTATTAGTAGTTTAAGAGTAAATAGCAGCCTAAGGTATAAAATATACCTAAACTTGGAATATTCCGTACAAAATACGAAATCCTTAGAAAAATATAACTAAGTTTTTTCGTAATGGCTACGGAACTAATTTCGGCGTGTCCGACACGCTCTTGACCGGTTTTTCCTGCAAAACTGAGTGCAATTGGCGAATTAAAGTTATCAAGTGACTATATTTCAAGTAATAAATAATCAACATAGCAACAAACTGATCATTTCCTCTTTTCTATACATTATAGGAAAGATAAAAGCATTGGTCTTATACGCGTTGTCTTGTCAGTGAGAGAGAAAACGGTCCCGCCAGACAGAGAAAACCCCGGACCGCTTAAGTAAACGGATTAGTTGCCCGTGACATAGCTTAGCCGGGATTGTATAGCTTTACACTCTTTGCTA
>NC_133480.1:10577243-10657355 GCF_025370935.1 Choristoneura fumiferana
TAATTTGTCGGGTCTCTGTCTAATTGTCAATAAAAATTAAAAACGTCCACAATTTCGGTTTTATAAGATATTTAAAAACTTTCACGGCTCGGTTTGTCAAACAATATAGATATAGGTATTTGTAAATATAACAAAATGCTTGTACAGTCAGCAGCAGAAGTGGATGAGCAGTACTACTGTGTCAAAAATGATCTACCCTACACACGACACGACTCTACTGCCAAGGACCATTGCAGGAATAATATGAGAGCGTGTAGATCATTTTGAGCACCACAATCTAATCTACTTCTGCTTCTCACTTCTACTTCTACTATCTACTTCTATATTGATTGATAAAATAATTATATTAATAAAGTACCGTAGGTACCTCAACCAACCATTTTTACGTACTAACAACCTAAATAAATTCATGCTAGAGCATGCTTCACTACAGCTAAAGCATATTTAAGGCCCATATATAAAAAACACCCTTCTTTTAACGTGGGGAGTTAGAAAAGGTTAGCTATGGCCGTAAGCCGTGGTTTGACCTGCGGCCTCTTAAGCGGAGGATCATGGGTTTAATTCCGGACTCGCACCTCTGAGTTTTTCGAAATTAATGTGCGAAATACATTTGAAATTTAACAAGAGCTTTACGGTGAAGGAGAACATCGTGAGAAAACATGCACCAACCTGTGAAGCCATTATGCAAAGTGAAGTTCCCAATCCGCACCTGGTCCGCGTGGCAACTGCGGTCCAAGCCCTCTCATTCTGGGAGGAGGCCTGAGCCTAGCAGTGGGACGTATATAGGCTGGAATGATGGGCTGTGGCTGATCTAACTCTACTTTGCCTTGTAATTAATTTATGAATACAAAAACTCTAGGCGAAGATAATTAGGATGTTTGTTGGATACATTATAAAATTATAAATACAGTAAAATATGAGAAACATCTGGGTAAACCTCTGACAGTGTAATTTTCATGCATCAAGTAGTTTGTAAGCACCATGCGTCATGGTGTCTACATATTACAGGATTACAAATACATTTGTTTTTTTTTACATTCTTGTTTTTGTGTATACTCGTACTATTCGAAGTCCAAAGATATAATTACATAGAATACTTCGTTCAGTGTAATCAGCAATGGTTTAAAATAAAATGCGAGTATATTAGTCGCGCTAACATCGGTATAATAAGTAGAAAAGAACAAGCGATTAATCGTCTCATTGTCCCATTGTTAGTATGCTATCGAGGATAAATAATCATTGCTAAGAGAATAAGTTCGATTGAATAGCGACCGGCTTAAGAGAAGTCTCTTCTTTAACATATAAAAACGTAGTCCCGCTGGTTCATTTGAAAACTAGGCAACAGAAATAAATGAAATTTTTTTAACTATGGACTAGACGTAATTATCTATGCCTGTGGTTTTTCAGATTTTCATTATAAATGTGTAATATCAGAATTACAGGAGCTCAAAAGTCGTCAAAAAAATTATGCCAACTTTGCACGAGAATTAACAGACTATAAAGCATTTTTACAAAATCTAAAACCACAGGCATAGAAAATATAATAAAATATTTTGATTGTAAAATATATTTATTTGTGCTATACTTTTCGTATAATATGAGGACAATGAAACCCAAAATTCAACCGCCCCCAAATCTTGAAAAGCCTACAGCTATCTCGATATAAATACGGACGTCGTTGCGGAAGGCATGGGCGGCTGCGAGCGTGCGCGAAGGCATGGGGGGCACGGCTCGCGAGCGAAGACTCACAGAGCTACTACCTAAAGACTGTTCAGAATACCAAACGAATACGTAACGGGCCGCGCGCGTGGCCGGCAGGGAAACTTCTCTTTAATCCTGTTTACATTATTTACATGAGAAAAACTCAGGCAGGTTTGCAAATCAGCCTCGCGCGCCGAGTTCATTTATACAGATATAGTAAATGTATTTCAACGTATTTTGTCGGATAAGTTTGTATACACAGCGGCACAAAATTTACCCACTCTCCACACAAAATTAACTGTTATGCATACATTTGAGGGCCAGTTTTTGCCGAGCTCAGTATATTTATTTCTTCTCAATCAGCTCCAGTAATCTCCGGTAAGCTACTCGTAGTTCGGTAAAAAGCGATATGTAAATATATAGATACGAACTTTTCCGAACCAATTACAATGGTAAAACATTTTTCTCTGTGGCATTTTAAGATCATAGATTTTTTATAGGTAATCTGATACAGAGACGGCGAACAGATGGTCGTTGGGGCCAAAAGGTTCTCGAGTGGCGACCGGGGATCGGCAAGCGCAGCGTAGGACGTCCACCAGAGAGATGGACGGATGACCTGGTTAAAGTCGCGGTTCACGGTAATGCAAGCCGCTTCCAACCGAGGCAACTGGAGGTCTATGGGGGTGGCTTATGTGGACGTCCTATGGCTGATATGATGATGATGATGATGATGAATCTAATAAAGATTATTATTTTTTAGGCGCAGATTTTAAAATAAGTGTAATAAAAAAAATATTTATACTGTCACTATTGTACCGTTTTGTCAAACTTAAATAAAACCTAGAATAAAAGTGGCTCCGAAAGCGGTAACGTTACGTGTGCTCTGCCTACCCCATTTGGAAATACAGGCGTGATGTTTTGTGTGTGTGTGTTGTGTGTGTGTGTGGTGTGTGTGTGTGTGTGTGTGTGTGTTGATTATACAACTAACGGGACTAAAATTTTTTATCATAACTTATTTCTTTACATTAACACTATATAAAATTATGACACACAGTAGGTATGTACCTAATGCATGTCTGCATGTGTTATCGACGTTCAACGGTTCAGTAGCTAGTTCCGAGCAAAGTAGCTAAGAAGACAGACCTTCGAGCCATAAGAGTTCCGTTTTCTCTTTTGAGATAGTATCATGGATCCCTAAAAAGCAAACAGTATTACATTACGGCGTTCGTTTCATCACTTATAACTTATTGAGCCTTGCGGCCCGCAATGGAAGGCTTTAGCTACCCTGGCAGCTATCCGGAACTCGGCGGCGTTTTCTTGAACGGCAACGGACACTTGGTTTATTGCGAACGGTTGCATCGACGCGGCAACACGCGCGACGCACGCTCCGCACGAAACACGAAACCTTTTATCGATAAAAGAAAACAAACCGTGAAACGGTGTCGATCGCACAGATCGATAACAAATTCGATTCGCCGGCGCGACGCAGGTTTAAAAAATACAAACGCTTTCTTCTGTTCGATCGAGGCGCGAGTGCAACTGTCGAGTGTTAGTTGGGTACTGTTCTATGGAGAGTTCAGAGTGAGAAATTACAGTGATTTTTATTTCGAGGCCGTTTTATCATTTGACAACAACACATAACGAAGTGATGTGATTTAGTGTGGTCGCGGAAGTGAACATATAAGTTGAACTTGTACCGCCATCCTGGGAGGTCAAGTGTCCTGTTTGCTTGTACGCCCAATCGATTATGGATGCATTTATCGAGTCATGAATGCGTCCGTCGCTGAGCAGTCGGAAAATTTCGAGAAAGGTACGTTCAATGTGAACAATTTTTAAACGTCTATAGGTATGACTTAGGTTGGTGTTGTTATCAGTAAGCATTTGCTCTTAATGTTATTTTTAAATGATACCTACTCTATTATTATAAATAGATTCAAAAATCTTGCACACTTGGTATTTTGGCTAGCTCGATCTGAATAAATTTATTGTATAATGAAGTTTAAGCGATTTAAGCGAATGTTTTGATATGGTTTACTGTCCGATTCCGAAGTCCGTTTTTACATCGTTTCGAGAATAACACAATGGGCTATTATGCGTGTTGTTTGTAAAACAATGTCTTTTCATATATTTTAAAGCGTCAACGTTTTTAAATTGTTAATATATTAGCGTTGAGCTGAACTAATAGTTGTCACATGGGAATCGACTTCCGCTGCATTTCACTAGGGGACAGAATGTTATGGAGTGCAGTTATTGGCTTTGTGAATATCAATCGCTATGACTCGACATTTAAACGGCTGTAAACGCCAACTTTGCCAATGTTATATACTTACTGGGCACGTGAAAAGAAGAGAAAAGTTATACTTATGTAAACATGTATATTAGTATCTAATAGCTTACATTATGACCATGGCAATGTATACTATAGCTTACTGGGTTCGAATGGGCTAGAATACACGAATGGATGAAATGATTTAAATGAAATATAGGTATCCGTTGCCTGTATCATAGTACAAGCTTTGCAGTTGGGACTAGTCAAGTGTCAAGTGTATGTATTATTTATTATTTAAGTCTGTTGCCATGAAAAAATGGTTCTACGTTTGTCTGTCAACAGCAGCAGTGGATGAGCGGTTGTGGAGCTCAAAATGACACACCGTCTTATTGCCTTGGCAGTAGAGTCATGTGTGGATCATTTTCAGCTCCTGCTGACAGACCTTATTATTCCGACCTATCTTTTAAAATTACACACCTATACCGCACGACCGGGGATAGCCCAGTGGCTAGAGAACCTGACTACGAAGCTTGAGGTCCCGGGTTCGAACCCAGGTTGGGGCAGATATTTTTTACTTTGGGACCAGTCAATTGGTGTCTAATTTCCCTTGGTAATAAAATACATATGTAGAGCAATGTATTCACTTTGTGAGATGATAGAAAGAACGAATCGGATACAAAGCGTGAACCAATCAGAAGCAGAGCGACTGCTAATATACACCTACTAGGTATCAAAATAAAACTATTTGGACGACACTCTAACGTATATGCGATGTGCCCTCATTATCACAGCCAAAATTGGCCACATTAGCCACATTAGAGTATGTCATCAGAGCATCACTAATTATTCCTATTAGGCAGAGGCTACCGTAGCCGAAATCGGCGTAGATAACATCATCATCATCATCGTACTTTACCAGAGGTTAGACAAAAGTATAATATAAAGTCAGTCCACGAGAATCCCCTAGCTTGACCCCCAGGGGATACTGGTGAATTCAGGAGTTCATTAGAATCCCCTGGACGCGGATTCATAACGTTAGGTCCATTTAAACTAAGGCGATCTTAAAATTAAATAAAATTACATAATAATTAATAATTGACTGTTTAAATTTTTCTCCGTATAATCTGTCCACCTACTTAATATTGAAATTATAGAAACAGACACAAAGTTTATAGATTTACCTAGAAACTGTCCAACAGTTTCGTTGTACAGTCAAGTTCATATATTGTGAGCAAAATTTTGATCAAAAATATCTGAACACGACTCTATTGTTAACGGCGTAGAAGCCTAAATAAAATAAAATAAATAATTAAATATCATGGGACACTACACTTGACACCAATTGACCTAGTCCCAAACTAAGCAAAGCTTGTACTAAGCCTGTTCAGATATTTTTGATATAATTTTTTGCTCACAAGTTTATGAACTCGACTGTACATATAATTTCATTTCTTCTTCCGGAGTGCATTTTTTCTTTAGCGATTTTTCCTTGTCCATTTGTTTTCTTGGCTCATCGTAAGTTCTGTTCAATATCTCTTTTCAGTGCATTACTTAATCAAATGTCGAGATAGACTTCTTATCGGTCTGAGGTGAATAATATTTTACCAGTCTTCCGCCCACCGGGCCACCGTTTTCTCGTTCTCGCTCGAAATAATCCCTCAAGCGAATTACAAACTCTCGACTCTGGGAGTTCAAAACAGTCTTTTTAGACCGTTTCGGCATTTTGCCAAAAAATAACAGCAAACTTAACGAGAAACAGTAACAAAAGTCAACAACAATAATAACAGAAATGAACAATACCAAAATACAATGCAAAAAAAATGCAGCGGATACTCAACTCGTATACAAGGCAGACGCACTAGTACTGACAGTGATACTGACAAGCACTGGCCACAAGAGGCACAAGATGGCTGCGGCCGTGTTCCAAATAGCCGCGTTTATAACATCTTGCAAGTTTTATTTAAAAAATTAAAATATCTTGGTGTTCACTGTTGAATAATGAACCGCGGCAGTGGCCGATAATGCTGTGTCACGTCACTACTCTGTTCCGTTTCACACATTGCGTCATTTAAAAAATATAAATATTTTTCTATCGTATTCGATGGAGTCTATTTAATGGACCCTGACATTGCTATATATTCTTAAAAAGTACCTACAGTTTTACATTTTTTTGATTATTTTTCTTCAAAATAGAAATTATTTTTAAAACATATTTTGCGAATATAGTATGCGTAATTCGGAAAATTTTCAAGTGTCACAGACCTTATCATAGGTGAAAAATACAATAGTTGTGCTGTAAGTAATTATAGGTTTGAAAAGCAGTTTTTAAACTAAACCTTGCCCTTGTAATAACTGAGCAAAAACGTCTACCCATCGCAGAAATGACCTTAGCACTTGACTGCCTACGCTACGGATTTGTTCACGTGTCGTGTAAAGGTCTGTACCCATTACACCGTATCATACCATGACCGTAATAGCAACGTGTCAGGTAAAAACATATTCTTTGTATTGAAAACTAGTGTTTACCCGCGGCTTCGCACGCAAAAATCATTAGATACAGCAGTTGAATTGAAATTCCGGGATTTTATTAAATTCTCGTGGGAATTCCCTAAAATTACATCGTGGTTTACATTGACGTTAAATTAAAACACCCATGCCACATGACTCTAAGCCCAGCGGTTGTTATTTCGAGATTTTATCCCTATCCCGTGGATTCCCACCGGGATGAAAAGAAAAGTAGCCTATGTGTTATTCCAGAGATAACCAGCTATCTATATATCAAATTTCATGACTCTAAGCTCAGCGGTTATTAGTTCGATATTTTATCCCTATCCCGTGGGATCATCGGGATAAAAAGTAGCCTGTGTTATTCCAGACGTTCAGCTACCTACATACCAAATTTCATGACTCTAAGCCAAGCGGTTGTTATTTAGAGATTTTATCCCTATCCCGTGGGAATATCGGGATAAAAAGTATCCTATGTTGTAATCCAGGTAATAAACTAATTATTTGCCAAATTTCATCTAAATCCGTTCAGCCGTTTCAGCGTGAAGAAGTAACAAACATACTCACTCACTCACAAACTCGCTCACTCACTCACTCACTCACAAACTTTCACATTTATAATATTAGTAGGATTATGAGACTATGCCCACTAGCACGTTTCCTAACCAACCGTGTCGCCGTCGTGTGTCATGTATGCGCTTGACATTCCGTTCCTGATGTGTTCCTATCACGGTCATGACATGATTCGGTGTAGTGGGTAGAGACCTTTAAGTAACGCTTTCAGTTTAATATACAAAGCTATACAGATGTAGTGAATAATCCGTCCCCATCGTGAAAATTCGGAACACACTAGGTACTACTCCCGCGCGCTACCGACGTGTCTATGAATTATTACATTAATAAGTTTGTATTTAATAAATAGGGTACTTTATTTATCAGCGACAAATGACAAACACGAGTTTAAGATATATCACACTGAGATGTTATAACCCCCGCGATGAAATTAGAAAGAAAGAATAAACTTATTTACTAAAATTCAGCACAACAAAAAAATTAGCTCTGAATCCATTAACTCTTCAGAATTGCTATAAAACAAACCTAACCTAACCTTCAGTTTTCTATAGGATGACCATTTAAAATTTTCAGAGAAAACGGTTTCAGTGTGAAAAAAATTATGACAAACAATAATTCGGACAAACATTACGTATGACTTGCGAAAATTATGCGAACTCTGGCGTGCCCGGGTCAATCCTATTTTAAAAATGCTGGCACAGCAAGGCAATGAACAAGATTAGCGATACCGAAGTTGATCATCATCAACAGTTTGCCATAAGAGGTCAATGCCAAAGGTCAGCGCAGTCAGACGACGCCGATACTTCTTGTTTTTTATTTATATAATAAGTTACCACCTACAGTGTTATTTAAGATTTTGTGCGTCACTCTCTGAATGCACATCCGATACAACTTTAAAATTAATAATTGAACAGGAAAAAGCTCAATCGTGATAGTAAATATTGTTCCTGTCTGCATCGAAAGTAACGTCTTCTTGTAAAAACCATTTGAATATTCTCCTTAGATATCGCTGAATTTTGGTAGAAGTTTGGTGAAAGGATGCCCTACACAGAAACCAATATTGGTTGATATCCATATATATTTCCTCGTTACCCTACACATTTTTAGGGTTCCGGAGCCAAAATGGCAAACACGGAACCCTTATAGTTTCGCCATGTCTGTCTGTCTGTCCGTCCGCGGCTTTGCTCAGGGACTATCAATGCTAGAAAACTGTAATTTTGCACGGATATATAGGTAAACTATGCCAACAAAATGGTGCAATTAAAAATTTAAAAAAAAATTTTTTTAGGGTACCTCCCATACACGTAAAGTGGGGGTGATTTCTTTTCTCAATTAACCCTTTAGTGTGGGGTATCGTTGGATAGGTCTTTTAAAACCATTAGGGGTTTGCTAAGACGATTTTTCGATTCAGTGATTGGTTTGCGAAATATTCAACTTTAAAGTGCAAATTTTCATTAAAATCGAGCGTCCCCGTCCCGCCCCTCTAAAATCTAAAGCGGTGGGTGGAAAAATTTGAAAAAACTCAGGATGGTAGTAAGTATATCAAACTTTCAAGGAAAACTATAACGGCTCTATTGCTTGAGAATTGTTAGTAGTTTATGAGTAAATAGCAGCCTAAGGTATAAAATATACCTAAACTTGGAAGATTCCGTATAAAATACGAAATCTTTAGAAAAATATTACTTAATTTTTTCGTAATGGCTACGGAACCCTATTTTGGGCGTGTCCGACACGCTCTTGGCCGGTTTTTATTTAGCCAGTGCAGCATTGTCTGTGTCCCACTGCTGGGCAAAAGGATTCTCCCTCAGATTTCCAATACGGCAATATAATGTGGATAGCTAATGATGTTTTCCGTTTGGTAGTAGTAGGTACTTTTGGGTCCGTAAATAAAATAATTATCTTTCTTTCTTTCTTAATGTGATTGCTTGATTCTCCGTGTCCATCCCTAATGTGAGCTTTTTATGCTAGGTTCCGTAGAAGTATTTTATTGTGTCTATTGTGTATAGGTTCGGAATCATATCCAAACTCAAAGTGAATGTCGCGTTATCTCACAAGTGAATGATTTCTAAGGCGTTGAATAAGTATACCTATCGGGATCGATAGTTAAGCACGTTTTGAGAGCAAAACGGAAGTTTCTTTGTATTTTATTTCGCTTCCGCTCACTTACGCTCATCATGTGTGCAATGTGATTGTGCAGGCTATGTGATTCTATAGAACAATGTTCTATTTAGTAAGTGCCCGAAAGCTTTTCTGAGGAGATAAAAATAGGGAACGACTAGTCGAAGTGCGAGGGCTAAAAATGGGTTCAATTCAAACTATACTGCCGAACAAAATTAGGGTCGCTATGGAATATTGTCCCGCTATTTTGATCGTCAGTGTAGTTGGCTGTTGATGAGATGTAAATGTAATTTATTTCCGCGAAAAATGTTGCGTTGCGCGAATCATGGGGCAAATAACTCACAAATCAGCAAGTGGGCATTAAATATTGTAGTATCCTACGTCAGTTGACTACAGGGTCTACAGGTAAACCATAAAATGGCGTCATTCATGATCATGACGGACGACTATCGAGTACATCAAGCATGCGGTGCAGGATGTAAAGGCATAGTTTGATTCCTAAATACAAAAGAATAATGACAATCTTTATACTAATTACTTTCGCCAGTTTTCGTTGAGGCTAGACATTTGTGTGTCTAAAATATAGAACACATAATATGTATGAAGAATCTAGAGGGTTTAGGCTCGTAAAACTCACTTTTCTAAAAAGTGCACTTTACCACACGTAAAAGCATTTTTCCAAAACGAACACTTTTCCGAAATGGAGACGTTTTTGACACGATCGTTTAATAAATAATATGTTGTACAAATACGGTTCTTTCATAAAAGCGTACCTTCTGGGAAAACATCTGCGAATGTGCAGTTTTTGGAAAAATGTAAGTGCGAAAAGCTCAGGTACAAGGTGTCTTTAAATTATTACAAAATATGTCTATCAGCCTTAGAGCAACACGGGCTTCCTACCGGATTATAGGGTTAGTTTAAATGAAGACCCCATTGGATTTTTTTTATTCAAAGATTTGACTCAGTACGCTTTGAACATCAATCAATGTATGGAAACATTTGTCAACCATAATAAAAACAAAACTTAAAACACCTGAAGACATCTTGTACAGTCAAGTTCTTAAACTTCGGAGCAAAAATATGTGACCACGACTCTATTGTTAACGGCGTAGAATCGTGTTCAGATATTTTTGAACAAATTTTCGCTCAGAAGTTTACGAACTCGACTGTATATTGTATGTAGTATCTATTTAATTGTCTTCCGGGCACAGTTACTGTATGTATGTATACTGTATGTGTATGTGACGAAGTTAACTACTCTAAAATTGGGTAATATAATGAATAATTGCAGATAATCGTTTTGCTCGGCTAACTACCAGTTAACAAGGTCCTTTTTTAAAACCCGTATTGAATAGAAACATAGAAAAACTTAATATAACATGTTCAGTGTCGGCCCTGGGGTAGAGCAAGAGGAGCGGTTGCTTTAGGCGTCAGATGGCTACGGGCGCTATTTTCCAGTTTCCAGTGCAAAATAAAATGTTGATGGAAGCGGTATAGACAATCGCGCTCTACATTGATCAAGGGCTAAGAGCCGGTGTTACTCGGCACAATGATGCGGGTTGCAATATATTCATACTAGGCATGTGTAGAAAGCTTTCTTTTCCAGATAATACCTAGTACCTGACTGGTATCAATCATTAGGTAGGTAAAAAAATTTAACGTGTTAAGTAAAATCGATATGACATTTAAAGTATGTATTACGTATTTTTAAACGACCTCAAAAAAAGGAGGTATTTTTATCTATTCGGTTGTATTTTTTTTAATGTTTATTACCTCAGAAGTTCGTCTAGGAATGCCTTTAATTAGGTCCCATAAGCACCAAATTAGGATCTGATGATCTTAAGGAAATCGAGGGAACTCTTCAAATATTGTAGGGACACCTATGGTAATTTGGACATATTTAGCAGTAACTCGTGCATTTGCTCTTGAAAATCATCATTTGGTGAAGTGGAACTGATAATGAAGACCACATTTGACCAACAGAGCAACTACTCAATAAAAAGTACTTCACGGGTTGAATTTCAATTACTTTAACACAGTTGCTAAGCCATTTATGCTCGTCGTAATGCATATGGTACAATGGAACGGGTGGTGAAGCACCAGGACTCCTCAATAATGAACGTCTCTGCATCAGAAAAAGCAATCTTTCGTAAAAAGTGTCCATCATTTGATGTTAAACTATTGTATCTTAAATTATTTTCACTAAAAAGCGTGAAAAAAAAAAACAAAAATTGAACCGACTACAAAAAACCATGAAAATATTTTTCTACCAGTCTGAAGTCGGTGCCTCAGCACGAGACAACAGGAGTGATTGAAGTTTAAATATCAGTAGGTATGTAGGTGAAGTAGACGACTATAGGTCCACTCCTGCTGGCTCGTGCTGAGGCACTGACTGGTACCGACTTCAGACTGGTAGAAAATTATTTTCATGGTTTTTTGTAGTCGGTTCAATTTTTGTTATATTTTTTTTTACCTGTGTCATACACAAAATTTAGAACGAAACTGACACAATTCAAAATGTTCTAATTTTAAAACTCAATCATGTTTTGTTTCATACAAAGTTTATTTTAGTAATGTGAATATTTCGAATTGTGTCGGTTTCATTCTAAAGGTGAAGTTATTATAAAATATCTCTACCTTTACTTGCATACCGCGAACACGATTATGTTTATTTTATATTATATCCATACTAAATTTTATAATACTCTGTACGTGTAAGTACTCTTTCAGTAGTGAATCAGAAAAAAAAAAACAACGGCTGTTATGAAGTAACTCCTGCTGACACATTGCACAACTATGAAGTTTCTGAATATTGACATTATGAATCATTTACAGAAATGCAATGCTTTTATTGCGTGCGACAGAACAGTAAGTTTAGCATTTTTTCCAATGGTTCACATTGTCAATATTCAGATAATTTATATTTGTGCAATGTGTCAGGATCAGGATCTTCATAACCACCATTTATTATAGTAGAAATAAACTAAGCTGTAGTGACTGCTTGAGGTCCTCGCAAGCTTGCCCAAAATCACTGAACATTCATCAAGCGAGACCCACTAACAATACCTATCTCATACCGTCATACTACTAAAGAAACCTCACAAAAAATAACACAATATTTTTTTAATTCCAACGAACCATCAGTCTCGAGTACCGTCAGCTTAATTACGAATTCATAAAAACCTTCTTCATTTTTTCTGCCGACGCTACAAGCATTACGTCATCATAGTTGCGTGTAACATTTTGATAAAAAAGTCGTTCCGCCAAATTATCATTAAGTTACCCAACAATATTAGTATTCATTTTATTTAATTCGGCTGTTCAGATTTCGATGAACTTAACCGGTCGGTTCGTCTGCTAATCTTAATCGGTAAGCAGATTTATAATGATTTGACTGTCACTGTTATAAGGTTATAAGTATAGCTATGCTCTTTGGTATTTCTTGGGTCACGTGGTCGCGACACGTGAAAGCTAACCACCATTGGCAAGAGAGACCATGATTTTATGGCCATGCCTCTCTTTTTACTTGTATGCACGTACATATCAAAGACTACCACACTAGCTTTTGTGGCATAAGATTTCTTTTTTAACAAAACAGCTAGAACAAGTGCTAGTTACTTGAATCAATGTTCATTGTATCCTTTTTTTATCGACACAGAAGTAAGGCGATGAAGATGGACAAGTAAATTAGTAGTTGACAACCTTATTAACGGTGCCTTAAACATTGGTTAATGAGGCCTCAGTGGCCTTTTTGTGGCAATTCGTCTTAGTCGTTAACCAAAAAGCAGAGACGCTGTTTTTATACCGACAAGAGTTGGTAAATCCCGGTTTAGATCCGCAAGAATAATCGTTAGTGGCATTACATACATTACATTGCGGCGCTCGGTTGACCACTACAAACTCGTAGGCTTTACGGCCTCGCAATGTAATATAACTTGCATGTTGTTTCTTGCAAGTCTAAACTCAGCTTAAGATAAGCTAGCCTTCAATAAGGAAAATGCAAGTGAGGGGCAATGAAGTGACTATAAACTTTAATATTAATTCGTTCCAGGAATTATGAGCACAAAAGCAAAAGTTCAATCTCGCACAAAATAGCCCAACTTCATGCAAGGAGTGAAAATTACTCGTAACTGCATAGTATTTTTTTTTGTTTATCTATAGTTAATTTATTTTTGTTTATCTATAGTTAACTTCTTTGAAATAAAAATAATCTGATTTAGAAATGAATGAGAATGGAGAGTATTTATCGTTTTGTCGTGAGAACTAACTTAGGCGAGGAAATTGCTAGTTGATGAAAGATTAAGTAAATATTTTGGTTCTATGGGCAATGTTATGAAACGGGTTACATAGTTTATGAAACCTGAGCTGGTAATGGTGCATAGGAATTTTTAAACACAATTTCCTTCGAATGTGCTACTCAAAAACTTTGATGTATAATTATTGGGTACCACCAGGCTACTAGAAATCTAAAAAATTTTGGGTTTATGGGTTTATAAAATATGCAAAAAGTGTCTACTGCCGCTTTATTTCTTATGATACTGTTTTTGTCCAACTCCGACAATAAACTTGGGAACACGAACTATATAGATTTTTAGGCAAAATACCATATACGGGACTTATCACGCTATTCGTTTCGGCAACGTTACAGTTGCCGTGGTCACGAGTAGACTGAAGTGTGGGGTGTCAAGTCTGCCTAGCAGCGCGAGTTCTTCGAACTACCCGCACTTGATCACTAATAGTACCGGCACTCGTATCACGAACTACCCGCACTTGATACTGCGCTATATAGATTTTCAGAATTAGAGTAAGATCCCAGCCTATATACGTCCCACTGCTGGGCACAGGTCTCCTCTCAGAACAAGAGGGCTTGGGCCATTTTGCGGATTGGGAACTTAGAAGTAGGTGTTTGTGCAGGTTTCCTCACGATGTTCCTTCACCGCAAAGCTCGTGGTAAATTTCAAATGTAATTCCGTACATGAATTTCGAAAAACTCAGAGGTGCGAGCCGGGGTTTGAACCCACGACCCTCTGTTTTAGGTCAAACCACTAGGCCACCACGGCTTATTATATAGAGTAAGGCAGTAAGTATATGTAGAGTAAGTTAGTTTTAGTTTTAGTTTGAGGTAAAAATCAAGAATTTGATGTAGGTGTAGATACCATACTTTATTAGCTAAAGCTTTTTAGGGTTCCGTAGCCAAAATGGCAAAAACGGAACCCTTATAGTTTCGCCATGTCTGTCCGTCCGCGGCTTTGCTCAGGGACTATCAATGCTAGAAAGCTGTAATATATGTAAACTATGCTGACAAAAATATTTTTTTAGAGTACCTCCCATAGACGTATGTAAAGTGGGGGTGATTTTTTTTCTGATTGTAGTGTGGGGTATCGTTGGGTAGGTCTTTTAAAACCATTAGGGGGTTGCTGAACCGATTTTTCGATTCAGTGATTTGTTTGCAAAATATTCAACTTTAAAGTGCAAATTTTCATTAAAATCGACCCCCCCCCTCTGTAAAGTCTAAACCGGTGGGTTGAAAAATTTGAAAAAAATCAGTATGGCAGTAAGTGTATCAAATTTACAAGAAAAACTATAACGTTTAAGTTTTCTTGAGAATTATTAGTAGTTTAAGAGTAAATAGCAGCCTAAGGTATAAAATATACCTAAACTTGGAATATTCCGTACAAAATACGAAATCCTTAGAAAAATATAACTAAGTTTTTTCGTAATGGCTACGGAACCCTATTTCGGGCGTGTCCGACACGCTCTTGACCGGTTTTTCCTGCCAAAACTGAGTGCAATTGGCGAATTAAAGTTATCAAGTGACTATATTTCAAGTAATAAATCATCAACATAGCAACAAACTGATCATTTCCTCTTTTCTATACATTATAGGAAAGATAAAAGCATTGGTCTGTAAACGCGTTGTCTTGTCAGTGAGAGAGAAAACGGTCCCGCCAGACAGAGAAAACCCCGGACCGCTTAAGTATTAACGGGATTAGTTGCCCGTGACATAGCTAAGCCGGGATTGTATAGCTTTACACTCTTTGCTAGCGCTCGTTGAAGCAAAAATCTACGTATAATGAGGGCTATCGTTTTTTGTCTCACTAGATGGCGCACTGTTGCGTGAGGTTTTTAAGTATGGCTTTCAAAGTCTGTTATTACGGGCGTGAAAACAAAGTTTAGATTAAAATCATATTTAATACACATTAAAACCGTATCATAAAAATATCGAGCATGCCACAGTGTTGCATAGTCCCGTTTTGTTCGAAAAAAAGGGAGGACAAAGGTTTCCGAAAGCCAAAACTGTCTCAAAACACGGACATTCATTGCCCCGGAACGCATATTAGCCATAATTAATTTCAGATATTGCAAAATATTCACAAAATTATTCTAATTATAAATAAACCCGCGTAGCTCACCCAAAAACTATGAGATTTGACATTTCGGAGACCTCACGCTACACTAGCGCCTCTAGTGGCGAATTCATTCGCGATAGCCCTCATTAGCACTCAGCTTATAAGCCGCTAAATATTAAAAAAAATATCTCGTGACATTTGAGACTGAACTAATTTACATACATTTTACATACTTTTCATATATAATACATCAATTACTCTGCGAAACAGTATTAATAGTAGGAGGCAGGTTCTATTAAATGGACGAAACCAGGGAGCTGATTTTCGAAACCATTTCTCTGTGAAAACAAGTTTTTCTGATCTGTGGAAAACACAATTCGATATGGTAAAGTGTTGATTTTGGAAATCTGATAATTTAGAATTAAGAAGGTACTGAGTAAGAAAATTCCAAAATTTATAAGAGTAGAGCAGTAAATTACAGCTCTATTTAATTAAGTCAACTGTTGCTGTAATTTTTTTTTGCTCATTTTTGATGACATAGTCAAAAAATGGGCCCTAGCTCGCCCCATCACCTCTCATCGTCATCATGGTTATATCAATCCTGAAACTATGCAAAGAATCGAGCATAGTTCGAAGGAACTCTTGTGAAACTTTCTAGTTTTCATTGTTCTCGATTAAAATAGCCCAGTGATATAAAAATTGGTAGACAGAGATAATGTAAAGAGGATAAAATTTTGTATTATGAATGACCATCGAATTAATACTAAATAATGTTCTCTTATTAAAGGTTCTGCGATTATGACCTTACGTTCTATTTACTTATAAAGTAGTGTTTGTAGTAAGCAAGATAACGGCTCTTAGCCTAGCAACACAGTATGCGTTTAAATCAATGTCTCCCACTTTATTGCTTTCACACTTCCGTAACCAGTGTGGTTTTCCTAACGCACGAAGACCTGTCTCCATCTTGAAAATAGACTTTAAATCTTCACTATCAAAATAGCTTTTAACTTGTTACTTAATGCAATTCAATCTACCACACCTTATTTATGTTAAGCGCGAACTTCATTTAATAAAGGCTCGAATTACATCTATTTATTATAAGAGAACTAATAAATATGTAGATTAATGCAAAATTAATGTAAATGTAAAGTTAAGACTGAATTTGCTGTTGTACTTCTCGCGCACACTATGTATTCACTCTCTCGGAATTGGCTACCTGCGGGACAGGCCTCGCCTAGTGTAGGAGCCAGTGAAAATGTATTGTGCATGAAGAGCTGATAATGTACGTTCATGAACTTGCTACCATTGTTATTGTTTTTCACTGTTGTTTTTTCTTTTGCAAGAATGTTTGTATGTTCTTTCCATGTATCAGCCCTCCTGTAAACCCTACTTATATGCAATAAATGATTACTTACTTACTTAAATCAAATTATTTAGGCACTTTGATTGATCAGGATCTGGCCACACATGGTGTGTCGGAAACCTAATATGTACATAATTATTATATTTTACAGCTTAATCAAAATATAGTAGACCGAAGAATCGATTCTGAGTCCACTTAGGTATACAATTAGGGTTTCTGGTTTCTCGACCTTTTTTTTTTCTCGAGTTTCGAGAATTCTCGAGGCTAATTTCTCGAGTTTTCTCGGATTCTCGAGTCTTTTTATAAAAACCTCATTAAAACTATTTTTTTTAAATCTTGTGACGTTTTTGTTGCACCATTATTGTTTTCGGTCATTAAAATTAAATAAGGTAAGTTTACATAAGTTTAAATAAGGTAATTAACAAACCGTTTCAAAAGTAAAATTGTTGGTAGATGGACATGTCCGGGATGTAGAGGAATTAAGAACAAAACATGGACTGTGTTCAATAATTCAAGAAGACAAACATCTATTACTAAAATTAGGCAGTTAAGTCTACACAAATTGCTTTTTTAATGACAGATTCATATGAGTATGACAGATGACAGAGCCTACATTATTTCTACTTTTGGCCACTATTAGCGCTGCGATAGATTTCATTACCCCCACCTAGTACTTCGCACCCAGCCAATAGTCGTCTACTTTACCTACGAGTACATACCATACCATCCATGAGCTTCTATTACTCCTGCTGACTCTGACGCGTTCTGTCTGAGGCAGGGACTTCAACTGGTAGAATATTTCTCGCGGTTTTTTTTGAGTAACTTAGGTAGATTTTAGATTTTTTTTATGTTCATTGTTATAGGCAAGGCAAAGTACCTAAGGTTCAGTAAAGTATAAACTTCACCAGTTTTCGGATCGTATCAGCCTAGGTGATTCATGATAGCTATTAGAATTAAACCGGTGCATCCGTTACCGACAAAGGAAGTCGCATGCCAAACACACAGTGTAGAGTCGCGGCGCACGTACGATACAAACTGGAATATTAATGGCATAATAAAATTGTCTGAGACGAAAATTAATAATGACTGTACATTTGAAAATACTTCGGTCTATACTGCAATGCAAATAGGTTGCGAACGACTGTGAAGAAAAAGTCGTATCGTACGATGAAACAAAAAAACGGCGTATGCCAGAACTAAACCGTGCAAATATGTTGTCTTTACTGGTGTGCTTTTAAAAATTGACCCCAATATTAAACTCATTGGATTTATATCCACGCGAATACTAAAAAACATGGTACTTATATAAATAAACGAATCGAATAAAAGGCGAAACGTTCGAGTAAACGTTACAAAATCGAAGTGATCAATATGTGAAACAAATTACTGCCAATAGTTTTTAGGCGCATCAACTCCTAAGCAGGTGTAACGTTGAGCTGCGAAACCTTACTTTGCGTACTTTTTATCCTGGAAAATTAACACTAATTGACCCAGTCCCAGAGTAAGAAAAGCTTGCGTTTGGGTACTAGGCAACAAGTAAACATATTTAAATTATATAGATACATAAGTACACACTTAAATACAAAATATTACACATCCAAGACTAGAGAACAAATACTCACTCGTGTTTTTCATATATAATATCTGCGCTGATCAAAAGTAATGAATGATTGATTTAGATTTATTTTGTCGCTAGAATAAAGGTAGAGCACCTTCAAATACAAAAAAAGTTTAATCGTGAGTTATTTCAGGATTTCTATTTCGGTCGCCGGTTGAATTCTATTTTAAAAATTAAACCAGTCGTTTTCAACCTTTTGATTTGAACGGCACACTTTTTGTTCATCAAAGTTTCACGGCACACCAGTAAAAAATAGCCAAGTGCAAGTCGGACTGGGGCGTAGAGGATAATACCCATATATGTGTAACATAACGGACAGCGGAGGCTTATTAATCGCACACGCCACGCGTCAGTTGTTTTCGTACTATATTCTCATTAAAATAGCTATTCATGATTTCAATGCAGCATAAATTTCGCGACAATCGCGGCACAGCGGTTGAAAACGTCTGCATTAAACAAACAAATATAATTGTAGTGTAGGAAATTACATTCAAAATTCACTGAATTACGTTGTTATCGTTGGGGAATCGGTGTTATTTAGTACAATTATCCGCATCGTACCGAATTAAGTACAATTTTCTCGAGTAATTTCAGGTTCAGGCTCACGTCTTTATCAGTGTAGCGATAAATGTCATCTGTGTTGACTGTGTTGCCATATAATTGTGTGTGTGACTGTGTGTACATATCCTCATTCATTTGTTACTAAGTCACGCAAAAACTAGCAGCACTTAAATTAGTACGATGAGAGGCCACGGTGTGTCAATGAAATGACAATACCTTTTTTTCTAGTTATTTTTTACTTGACTATACAGTCAGCAGCAGAAGTGGATGCGCGTCACGGTGCTCAAAATGATCTACACGCGACTCTACTGCAAAGGTAGAGTGTTTAGATCATTTTGAGCAACACAACTGATCATCTATTTCTGCTGCGGACTGCTGAAGGTGTCTTTAATTAAATTATTCCAGTATATTGCAGCAGCAGCTGCTGGTTAAGTTAGTGTGCCGGACTATTTGTGTATGTTTGTCATTCAGGATTTTTCAAGAGTGGTTGAAGGTTTCCTTCTTTACATTAATTAATCGATGTTCAATGTGAACTGTTTCAAAAGCGTGAATTCACTTTGAATGGGAAATTCCAATAAAAAACCCTTTAAAGGATTTTTCAGTCAAACTTTGACTACTTATGTTCCAAAATTGTCCCCAATATAAAATGTATCCAAGCGGGAAATAAAATACCAGATTCGATTAGGCAATAAACCCGTCATAAACGAATATATACAAAAATAAATTAAAGACATTTTTAATTGGAAAATGCAATTATTTTGTGAAATTGTGATATAACGTAGTATAATATTCAAATTCAAATTCAAATCATTTATTCAGTAAATAGGCCGCAATGGGCACTTTTACACGTCATTTTTTAAACTACCAGCGCTTTCGGAAAGACCATCATTGCCAAGAAGAATGCGCCGCAAGAAACTTGGCAGAAATTAATTAAAAAAAATTGCATGACTTGTTCAATACAAACAAACATTATTAAATTCCTTATGAAATCAAACGTACTCGTATATGGTCAAAGTTATTCTGCATAAACAGTTTGCTTTGTTTTTTGATAGTTAAATTATTGGTTATTACACGTAGGATCCTAATAATGATAAAATCCGCTATCAGCCATAATTAAGTCATGACGCAAAGTAACTATCGAAACGAAACAATGCGGTAATGTTTTGGAATACTTCTACAGGCGTTACAAAAATACGGAGGTATCACATAATTTATGTCATAATCATAACTTTACAACATTATCATAATGTTGAAGTGTCAAATAGAGACATATTTTTTTTGACTGTGGGATATGCATCTTTCTTTATACTAGGACTTAGGACAAGTTAGAATAGGTGCTATTCACCTTAACTCTTTTGATGCAATACCTTTATTTGATACCTACCTCTACATATTCCTTTTTGGTACTGTTTTAATACTGAAAAATTTGATGCGACATGCATCACTGATAGTTCATAATCATAAAATTAAAATAATAACATTCAGCCATGACATTTAATATGTAACTCATTTTGTTGGCATAATAAAGAACCTGTGAATTTAATAAGAACGAAGAACATATTAAAGTACATGTCAATACAAAACAATAAGTACAAACATGTAATAGGCCTTGTTGATCGCCCACACTTTTTTGCCCCTTTAATTTGGTACAAGTACCGTCGTGTGCCGTCATACATGAAAACAGGGTTGCCAACTTAAGGTGGTATATAAATTAAAAAGGTACAATTGAAGTTACACTAAACTACTATATGTATTTAAATAATCTAGTCAAATAAGAAATTAAAAAGTAAATACCATACGCGAACTATTTTTTTTTATTGGCAGTATACCATAGATAGTTAATAAAGGAAATAATGACTCACTGAAACAAAAGACAATCTCTTTGCTGGCCATGGCCGGCAATGCTGTATGAAATTCCATTACTATCCTCTAATTTGAAATTAGAACGAATCTTCAATAAGTGCTATACAAAGACGTACTTGGCGTTCTATAATCACGAAGATAAGGACGACATTTGCTTGGATGTTTGAGAAAAGATTATAACGTACCTTCTTGGTTCTTATGGGTTCGATATAAATCATTGGTAAGACGTGTTTAGTGTATATAATATATTATTCCCAGATTTCAGGATAAAGTAAAAAAAAAATTTTTATTCGACTGGATGGCGAAAGAGCAAGTGGGTCTCCTGATGGGAAGAGATCACCACCTCCCATAGACACCTGTATAATGCCGCAGAATAGACAATAAATAGTACATAATGCCTTACTCTGCCATCATGAGGAGTGGATGAATTTTTAATATACTCAAGTACCTAATTTAAGTAAAAAAAAAAGAAGAAAACGGCATCTTAATTTGAAAGAAAGAAAGAAAGAAAGAAAACATTTATTCTTGTCATTTTTACAAATAAAAGAAAAAGAAAAAAAAGGAAATAAATTTTGTCACGAAATGGTCCCAACTCAGCATGATGTCAACCTTGCGGCCGACGCTGGTCTTCCGTTGGAACCATTTAGGAGTTAAAAGTATACATCAACAGTGAACACGACAACTAAAACAATTTTTTCACAATACACAAATCAAGTAATTTAATTTCTACTATTATTTTGCATTTTATGGCTGAATGGTAAACGCGTGTTTCACATTGATACAACGTTGAGATTAAGCGTCTCCCCAAACATATCGACGCGGTCCGAAAAACTCTTTATGTCCATGTAATAAGAGCGAAAAAGACGTCGATCGGCTAAGCCGACGCGAAACAACGTTTACCGACGGGACGACGTCTTTGTCGCTCTTATTGTTTGGACATAAATCGTTTTATGGTCGGTATAAGCCGATTCCGCGTCGATAGATGTGGAGAGACCCTTTGATGACCCTGTCAGGTATGTTTCATTGAGACGTAATAAGTACTTAATAAATATTATTAATCCCCCATAAAGGAATAAAACTATAGTCGCGCGCTGGTGATTAATATCAACCTAACCTAGCTAGCTAACTAGCTTAATGATTAATCTCCATAATAGAGGCAAACCAAGCAAATGGTGTTTAAGGCCTAGGGCAGACTGAATAGAACCTTTAGTACAACAGATGTATTGAATAAAACGTTCCCATCGTGGAAAGAATGCTTCCGACGTGTCTATGAATTACTGTAATAATAGGTAAGTAACATGTTTATAAATATTAAATAAATGACAAATGTCCAACCTTGACTTTCAAGTTAATCACACTGAGAACCCCCATGATCAAATGAGAATAGAGAATGTAGAGTAAACAAAAATCGAATAAAAAATCATAACTTAATACATCGATTATTAATCTTTCGTTCGATGTGACCTTCCCCTACGTTTTGACGGTACTGAGGCTGACTAAAGCAGCATGACAAATACGAATGTTTCCGAAAACATACGATGGGAAAGGATAATTCACTACACCTGAGGCCGTATTGGCTAACGTTTCTGGCACTCGCGATCACAAATGACAGTTTTGGTATGGAAAAACCATGGAAAACCTGTAGCGATTGCGATTGCGAGCGTCAGAAACGTTAACGGCCTCTGTAGTTTGCAGTAGGCTCAATATGGCAACCGTTATAATGGCAAAAGTCAATATTGTAGCCGTGGTAGTTTAGTGGTTCAAGCCCGGGCTCACACCTCTCTGAGTTTTTCGGAATTTATTATTATTACAGAACGGCGACGCGCAACTGACTGATAAATACAAATTGACAAGATTTCATTTTTTTAACACCTGTAAATTACTACAGGAATCGAAAGAGTTTTGCCTCCTGAACATGGGAAAATATTTATTATAATTTATTTCTCCATATTTAAAAAATACAAAAAAAAAACTGAATTTGCCAACACTACCACAGAATAGACACGTTTCCTTTGCCTTTTTCACCAGAAAAAAGAGCTGTCATAAATTTGACAACGTCTACGTCAGATTTACGTGATCTTTTTTAATAGAGACTAGACAAAAGTAATGGATCTATTGTGTGGTAGTTTTGGAGTTATGCCCTTTTAGAATAAGCACATCTTAAAAAAATTGTAATAAATTAATTAATAATCGTAGCGAAATTTTAAAAATATCAGCGTCTTTCTCTTTTCAAACAGAATACATAGAACGAATCAAATTATAGTCTTAGAAATATGAACTCTTGTCAATTATGAGTGTAGAGTTAGAAATCAAATGTAATTACTGACTTAGCCCAACATATGTTTTTTTTATTATTATTAAGGTATTATAAAATAACTACAATAAGCTAACTAACCATAAAAAAATCGTATTGCGAGTGTCTGAGGTTATCAGTATATTAATTAACACCTGGTATAGATGAGCATTTTTATTACAGATGTCTTTGAAACCTCATTTAAATTTATGGTCTCGCCTATCTCATTTGTAGTAATACAGTGATTTATATAAGTTTCTATTCAAAGCCAGTACATAAAGTTTTGTAATGAAGTAATTTACAGTCAGTTCATTTCATTGCAAGGTTTGTTTTGTTTGCGCCTGTTCTATCTTATATCCTTCGTCCTTCCAAGTGCAGGGTTCATCGTCATCGTTTTAGTCGAGGTGTTAAGTAAGAGACACTATATAACACCGAATTGACGGCTATATAGAAAAGCTATTTTTAACCGTCATTCTCATAACTTAATGGCTAAGTTTGATTACTAACGTCATATTGTCCATACGTTAAAAGTATATATATCAAGATTACGTTTGAATCCTCAGGGTAAAATTATTCACATAAAACTTAAAATAGTGTTAGAGAAAAACGTCCGCATTTCAACTTTTAAAACATTAAATGATTTGGTGTCCGGAAAAGAAATAGAACTGAGTCTTACAGAAGAAATTTATCAACACTATAAATTGTTTGAATTTGCTAAAATTACTACAGTTGACCTAAAAAGTTATTGTCAGTTTGTCACCCATGCGACGAAGATTAAAGTCCGAAAATGTGAAAAAAATGTTGATCGTATATTATGAAAATTATATAAAATATTAAAGAATGTCGTTTTCTTCTTAATTCAAATTCTTAAAATTACACAACGGTTATACGTCATCGATATCAACTAATAAAATTAGTTTAATGTGTCCTCGCGCTATTAAACGTCAGTACAGATTTGCACCCGTCAATCCGGTGTTTAAGAAGCAATATTATATACATTTTAACAAAATAGCACAGAAATGCGAAAAAAAAACATCGTTTTACGGCTCTGGTCTGTTCATCTGTCTATCTGATCCATTTTCTCAGAAAAGCGTTGATTGAGGAATCAATCTGGAATTAATATCAAATAAGTACTCTTTAATTTTTGTTAACTACTTAACATCTTTAAAAAGTGACAAATGAATGCAGAAAGGACTCGCATACCTTACAAAAGAGACACAGTATGGACCCAGCAACGGCAGCAACTGCGCAAGAGTTATTCACTGGCCAAAAGCACATAAATTAAATACATAATGGGCTTTCGACCGGTTTGCTGAACTTTGTTGCCCAGCAACGGGCAACAGCTGATCGGAATATTATTAGCGAAACTTACAAAAGAAAATAATTATTCGGTCGTTGGAATATTAGTCAGTATCAACAGTCTATAACTTTTATCTTTTTTTCGTGTTCTAAAGATTTGTCGAGACTTGTTGCGGATATATCCGTATATTATTTGCATGTTTTTGGGGAATCGCCTCGAAAAAAGTAGCTGCGTATAAAACAGTACAAATTAAAGACGCTGACGTAGTCCCAGTCTCTAGAATTAGCGGCTTACTCGTACCCCCTTACACATAAACGCTTGTTAAGCTTGTGTTAACATTCATTTGTCTTCCTCCATCAATTTGTGCATTGACGATTTGAAGTTTGCTGTTGAGTTGAAGGGAGTTGGATTGATAAAAGCTACAGTACAGGATCTAATTAATAATAATAATGTTTTTCATCACACTTGCTCGTCAATGATGTTATTCCATGCCTGTATAATAAAGGAAAATGGCCTCAATTGTTCCCGGGGAGTTACGCATAGTTTTCTTCCCGAGGGAGTTTACTCGTATGACTTTAGTTTTGAAAAGTTAGTAGGTACGTCATTTCAGACTAAAGAGGTTTCAAGTCAGCCAACATTTTATTTGCATCTTTAAAACTTAGCAGTTTTCACCAAATTTTACACCATGAAAATTTGCAACGCTTCATGAAACTTCGTTATTTTTATATCTTAAATTTATATGAAATTGTTTTGCAATTAATAAAATAATTTTTTTAGCATGTTGGGATAATCTGGCCGTAAGACCATTCGAATTTTAGTTTATAAACCAATTTATAAACACAGTTCTCATCATTATCTATGGTAGACGACTCGAGAAAAGTGACAATCAGGGGGGCTACTACAAAATTCGAAAATCGAAGTTCACATCGTTTTCCTTACGAGAGTGAGAGGGACGGTACTTAAAAACTACGGCATTAAACCCTCCGCCTCCGGCGTCGGGCTTCTAACAGACTCTCGATAGTAATCCCCTTCTTACGCCCCTTAAGGCACAATGTACTATTTCCATCGCATTTTTCAGATAAGTTCGTATTTATCTTGCCTTCTCAATTACCTACAATAAATAAACTACAGTGAGCTAGGAGAAGCAATATGATGGCAAAACATTATTCACTACACCTGTACCTACAGAATATTTCGGGGGTCATAGATAATTAAGTTGGGGTGCGAGCCTAGTATAACTTCCTCGTATAACCTCCTCGTGTGCCCAAGAGCTGCGGCCCCTTCTGGATCTGTCCGAGGGAAGAGCAGTTCTCCGGTCGGTGCATTTTTGGCATCGGTGTATATTTCCTATATATATATAATGGTCGACATTTTTTGCTTATCTTTATCACTAGACTAGACATTGACCAATTGCACCATATAATATGAAGAGCGCCACATTTTAAATAATTGAATTTACACATTTAGGGGGCTTCAAAAGTTTTACGCGTTGCCTTCAATTTGAAGAAAGATCCTCGCTAACAAATACGAGTGCAACCACCTTAATCGCGGTATTGGAAACGTTCAAATCATTTTCAACTGTCGACGACCTTGCAATAGCCGTATCATGTATTCAAGCGACAACCAAATTGAGATTCAATAGTTATTTCTTACATAACAACCATGACCGTGACAACGTGTCACACATTCGTCTTAGACACGTGCGAGCTAAAGGTTCGCATGCGTCTGATGGAAGAACCACGAGACTGCATGTCTTACATTCCAGTCTTATGTGGGAACGAATATACAGATATGCTTTTATGGAAAAGGTATGCATGTCATCCAGCGGTGTTATTACCTATTATTATTACCACACGTTTATAGATACAGTTAAAGGCATAACTGATCATGAAATAGAATTGAGAAAGTGGTAATGGTAGAAGAAGTATACGCTTTTCAGTTTAAGGGATTGTTAGCATCGTTAGACTACGGTCACAGGCTCATTCTAGCGTTAGTTCTGTCCATTATTTTGGTTTTATGTCATTCACATCGGATTAACGAATATTATTGGAAACATTAAATTTTCTTCAGTCTGGACTAACACTCCATCAGTCTGAGAGGGTAACACGGTGATTCTCTCGTCATTCTGATCAGAATGAGCGCATAACCGATCACAAACGAAAATACAAACTGAAACATGGATACACAGAAAAAACCAGAAAAAGAGACCAGACCAGTTTTTTAACTCGCGTTTTTTTTACACAAAACTGATCGTAATTGACCCCTATCTCACCTGATGCGAAGTACAGATGAGGCCAAAGGTCGCGTTTGTATCTAGGTATTTGTATTTTTTTTATAGAAGCGATATTACTCTTTATATTGAATGAATGATATCGTTTGGTGAATAAAAGATAAATTAATAGTTTAACAGCTCTGAAAATAGGGAGTATCTATTCTATTCGAAGTGAACAACGTAACCACGAAAAATTTGCTTGTGCCCCAGTGGACTACTTTAGGCTACTTTACTTAATATACTTTATAAATATTAATAATACTAAATTGTTCATAATTACGATGCCACGGTAAAATGCGAATAACGCTTACTAATAATGAAGTCTTCACATACCGATAATAGACTAGACTGTGGCGACACAAGGAAACCGTTTTTAATTAGCGACAGGTCGCTAAAAGATTAAGAATTCTTACTGAAAATATGGCGTAATAAGTATTTGTTTTCGTTCAATTGTATTACTAGTCAAAGGTCTACTTTTACTTGTGAAAAATTACAGGTCAAAATTTGCAAGTTAAAATGTTCTTGTCACATTCGTAATTCGTGTCACATGTGCGTAATTTTTCACGGTTCAATGGTTCCTGATGGGATTTTGGCCTTGCATTGCACCTAATAGTTACAATTTTGTTGTAGCAATCATTGTTGCAATCGCAATGTCGTCAACGTGTCAATCATAGAAAGTTACATTTTTCAGTCTCTTCTTTCTAAAAAAGTGATGCGGTTAGGAAAGATTTATTTAGGTGCAAATTCCGTGCATTTATAAAAGTGAGTTCGGCTACTTGACCTATTATAATATTATGTGGTTTATAACAACTTAAATATTTTGCGGAATTAGAGTTAGCTAGGAGTTAGCCTACTCCTTCACATGTTTGTCTCTAACTCTTATATGACACAACAAATATGTTAAATGTGGACATATAACTACCTAGAAAGTAACTAGTTCACTTCAACAAGCCTTTGAGTGCTTAGAAAATTCTCTTCCGGTTGATATTTCTAAAGGGCATTGAGCTATGATATTGATATGATATTGTCGTGTACAGGTAATCTGTCTCTCCTTGCTTTTTACATCACTATGTTATGTTGTATGTAAGTATGTAAATTTTAATGTGCTCTGTAAGAACGTCAAGTCAGGGAAATAGACATAAGTAATAAACACAGCCACCTAACTAATAATAAATAAGCTATTAAAAAATAATTGAATAGACAGTCATAAAATATACATAAAAATCGTACATAGCTATTTCTGACTTCCAAGAGAATACTAGTGCATTACATTGACTGGACTATTGGTGTCTGCCCTATTGTCCCAACCGCAAAGTGCAATTAAGGTAAAGCATTGATTCATAACTCTATATATTATTAGGATATTATATACATGCAGCCAATGTCTAGCGAAGAAAAAAAATCGGTTGCAAACTGAATTTATAGTGATTTTTAAAATTATCTTATATACCTATCAGTCTATTTTCAAAACACTTCCCTCTATCTATGCAGTAAGTAGGTAGGGCGCTACTTGCATGTGACGTCACACGCTAGAAATACTTAAGTCTTTCTCTGTCTAATCTTAAAGTTCAACCCTTTACAACTCTGTTATCCATACTAATATTATAAATACGGATCGACGTGATTTTTGTCATAGAGATAGTTTATGGGCCAGAGAGTGACATAGGCTACATTTTATCCCGGAAAAATGCACGATTCCCGAGGGAACAGCACGCGATAACCGAATTCCACGCGGGCGAAGCCGCGGGCAAAAGATAGTTAAGTATATATAAAAGCAGCTTAAAAAATGTTTTTCGGTTCTATAACACGCATTGACAAGCTTTGATTTATAAAATAAATTAAAAAATAGGCAAAGCAGTGAAACTGAATTTCTTACGGGCAACTAACAATTCCATCAAATATAGAGCATGAATACAAACAGAATGGCAACTGCACTGTTTTAACCTTTTCGACGCCAACGACATATATATACGTCCATTACTTCAATGCAAAAGCCACCTTCGTTCAATTGTGTTAAGGTTCAATTTTAGGCATTGCAATGAAAGAGACGGTACGATACGAACTTCAATTTTCGTAGTAGCCCCCCAGAAGCCATAACGTAATGCATCAATTGCCCACGTCTGATTCCTCACTGTTGCGCGAATGTAAATGCGCCTAAGCTTTTAGTATTAGCAGTATTCTGACAGTATGACAAAGCTATTTGGTTCACGCAGTCACTAACACTGCTAATACAGCCGGGTCAAGCATATTTATGCCACCAATCCACGGATATCATACTACTTAATTTTTTTGGGTCAGTATGTCAGTGTTAAAATATAAGTTGTGAAAGAATTTGTTAAATATCTTAAAAAAATACGATGATGGACGTTTTGGGCATTTTAAATCGTCAATTAAACAGAGATACCCGACATGTACTGCGACATGATACGACGACGACCATAGAGAGTTCATACTATTTTTTTATAAACCCGCGATGTAAAAAAGGGGGTTGTGTTATAAGTTTGACCACAATGTCTATCTGTCTAGCTCTCAAATGGATAGACCGAATTCGATGCAATTATTTTTTACGCGAAAAAGAGTTTCCTTAATTAAAATCGGTTTAGCTGTTTTTGAGATATTGAGCTTTGAAATGACAATGGGGATTTCAACTTTTCTAAGTTAGTGAGGCTTATATCTAGAAAGAGACGGAATGCAAACTTGAAGCGTAAGGGGCGGCCCGCCCCGGGCCCTCGGTCTTGGGGGGCCCCCAAATGCCTCCGCGTTCCCCTGATCAAATCCTAAACAAGACTTTAAAAATGTGTTTAGTACCTACGTATTTTTTTTTAAACTACATTTTTTTAAAGCTGGGGGGTCTTATTCAGCTTTGCCGCCCCGGGCCTCTGACGGGCTTAGTCCGCCACTGTCAAGACATTATTTGTTATGATCAGGATATGAATGCATAAGAAATCCAAGCCAGCTGCGATTCTTACTGAGTAGACTGGGCAGGTGCATTTAACTTATTCTCCTACCAACCAGCGTCCTTTACATAGGATAGGTGGAGTAGGATAGGACATGTAATTTGACATCAAACTATCTCACAAGGTGACAAAAAGTTTTATGTTTCATAAAATGACTTGGACTGCAGGAGGTTAAAAGGGGTAAAAAACTAGTCAAGTGCATGTCAGATTTTGTATAAAAGAAGGTAAAAGTAAAAAAACCTGTGTTGTATGGTATGGATGGAGTGCCCCAACATTTTTTTTCCATATTGGAATTATAAAATACATATATTGCAGAGACTTGAAAATTATATTAATACTAGCTTTTGCTCACTGCTTCGCCCGTGTGGAATGCGGTTATCGCGCTGTTCCCTCAGGAACTGTGCATTTTTCCAGGATAAAAAGTAGCCTATGTCACTCTCTGGCCCATAAACTATCTCTATGCCAAAAAAAGACAGACAAACATAGAAACACACACACTTTCGCATTTATAATATTAAGTATGGATATAGATAGCGGTTATAGGTTCAGAATAAACTGCCTGTAACTCGCACACCTGGGTGTGCTCCGGGTTAAGTTCGGAACTTGATCATGCCTTTTCACCATCATTTTAAAAATATTATAATACATTCTATAATATTATAATTTTTAAAATGATTACTCCCAGGACTTAATTACCTTAACATTACTGTAGCTGTGGTCACTAGTAAAAGAACATGGGTATATGGTGTAGGCACAAGGCTGGGGATTAGGGATCCTAATCCCCATTGAAATGCTCAAAACATTTCATTAATATTGTATGGACCATATTTTTTTGTTCCTTTACTTTATTTTTTATACCCTCCCCCTCCTAAAACTCTGTTAATATAAAAAGCCACAGATAAGCCAAACAACACACAAAAAGCAACAGGCAAAGGGTTACTGTTTTCAACATTTAGGCTTTTATTGAGTTATGATATGAAGGATGTGTAAAAATTATTCTGCAGAAAAGATCTTATAGGATGATGAAAATATAATATATTATGCATAAAGCAGGTGTATGTATTATTTGACAATAAAAAATCATTAACTGGTGATAACTGACAATACTAAAAGCTTTTTTATAAGCGTGCTCCATCGTAGGCCTCATCCTCGCTTTCCATCAGGCGTGATTGTGGCCAAACGCAAGCCTATATTGTATATATAAAAAAAAGACATTAAAACATGAAAAAGAAATGACCTTCTTGACATTTTTTTGTTGTGCGGCATCTTTGTTATCACGCTACAACCACATAATTAAGCTTGTTTTTTTTTGTAAGATTTCGTGAAGGTGAGCAAAAGCAGTCGTCCTTATTAATCTATAGCCTAGATTATTATTACGGTATATTGATTAGTTGTGTTACATCTAGGAAATTGTTAAATTGCACTTAATACTCGAATTTTTATTCAAGAAATGTTAGAATTAGGGCTAGAAACAAAGTCATCGACTTACCACTAGTTATTTTTCTACGTTATCTTCCTCGACAATATGGGTACGGAGAGCTAAGGTTTTTCCTTTACACAATTTACATTTTCATAGTCAAAAACAATAATTAATACCCAAAGCGAGAAATTAATAAACATTGGTTTTGTTTGTTTACTTTACGAAAGCAAAGATTTTTATACGAAGCCAATGTGACGTTTCACTGACAATGACAGTGACAGTCTGACTGACTGACACTGACACTGACTTTTTTTTGTGGTTGAGCCGCCAGGTGCGTCCACATGCAGTTGCTCGACGCTCATTTGCAGCGATAAATCTGGTCACGTGACCCCATTTTGAACGTGATTTTGAATTACCCGCGACTCGAAAAAGTAGCGTCAAGTCGCCGCGTCGAGCAGCAGCGACAAAACCTCATTTAGTAGCAGTCGTGGCAGTGATACAAATAAAAGAAATTGGTGTCAATGAAAAAAACAAAACAGTATTGAAGAGGTTTTTTTTTCAGCGATGAAGCTCAACATTTCCAGCTTTATCGCTAAATGTCACGTGACGTGACCAGATTTGACGTTGGAAACGAGCGTCGAGCGACTGCATGTGGCTGCACCTTTAAATTCTGATCCAAGCACTGCAAGCACTCTCCCTCCAAACACACAGATTACTCCAAGATTACCAAAGGTGGTAATCTGCTATGAGCTTTTTATTTGGTGCACTATGCGAAAGGCAAAGGGAGCTGTATCCATAGAAACAACATCAAATTAAATGGATGGACTAAGGTGATGGATGACATAGACCTTTTAAAGTGCCTGAAAGATAATAAGTATTTTTAGTGATATTATTTTTTTAGTGTATTTATTATTATTTTAGAGGTTAAAAATATGTATCTGAATTTTAAAAGAAGGGAAAAAAAATAGGCTATTAGGCCTTTAGATTATAGCATAATAAAAATTAATAAAATAATAAACGCTAACGAACTGTTTTTCTCTTTTCAGATAAAAATTTTACGAGTCGCTTTTGAAATGAATCTTCGGTAACGTGTCAGCAGCAAAACCAAGATGCTGGACGTAACAGACACCGTAAGTGCCTACTTGAGTTAAATGTATGTATGTATGTAAATACTTTATTGTACATAAAACACAAAAATAATACAAAAAGAAAACAACAAAACAAAAAGAGTACAAAGGCAATCTTATCCCTAAAAGCGATCTTTTCAAGTTTTAAGTAGTATGCTCTTATCGGTAGTTCTCCCTTTTCTTAATTAACCTGTCGAGTGACTTAGGCAGACATCCCTGTCACAGTACAACAAGTTTTCCCTACAGTAGGCCGACGCCTTTGAAGTTGTGCGATACCGCAGCCCTGTATAGGTATTTACGTAAGTAAGGAAGGGTTGTCACAAATTTAAAATTTGGAAGTTAGATGTCTTTTACGAATCGGTACATATTGGTATTGCGAAATTATATAAAACAAAATGAATTAGGTGTGGCATACTTACATATTAGGGGTAAGAAGTATCAAAATACATATATACTATTTTTGAAATAAAAAACATTTATTTTCTACAAAATATACTTTAATAGATTAGTAACCGACAAATACTTTCGGTTTCTAGACTTAACGGACTTAAAGTTCATGTTATTTAATTAAATTATGTAAAAAATAAATACATTTATGAATAAATTAAATCTTAGTGCCTTATTTATGCGAGATGAAGATTTGCATGCACTCACTGTACATGTCGTATGCACCAAAATAAACTTTATTATAATTTTAAATGTAAAAAAAACGCGATTGCCCTAGAAGACTTGTCCCAAGCTACTAAGAACGGCGCAGTATGCACGGTGACATCCGATCGCTCGACGGGTTAATTAATTCAGGCATTACCTAGCATTGAATGCTCCTCTCATCCACTCAAAGGTTGACTGGTAGAGATCCCTTAATTAAAGGAATAATTTCGTCTTTGTGCATATATCTCATTCAATTCTTTATTTATTGTGTACAATAAAGAGTTTGTTTACATACATGTATACATACATACAAATTGCTTTTGCCCGCGGCTTCGACTTCCAAGAATGCGTTTACCGCTATTCCGCGGAAACTATAATAGGTATGCCATTTTCTGGGATATACATATCCCTCTCAGTCTCAAACTACTATCTGCCAGCATGCCAAATTTCATCTAAATAATTTCAACATATTATTCGTAGGGTTAAAAGGTAGAAGACGGATAAAATTTTGATTTTCAGTCGTCTCGTGATCATGGCGCATGCAACTGGGCCTAAAGTATACCACATACACACACACATACATCAGGCCTTCGCGTCTGTTCCAGACGAATTTTGGCGTGGTGGTGGTGACTGACCAGACCCATGCGAGAGCGACATGTTCGCCCACAGGCCATGGCAGACAAGAGAAGTCTGCGGATGTTGGTGCAGAACCGCTTTGGTGTCGTTTCTGTCTCTTGTCAGCAAGTGCTTTGAGCCAGGCCTCATCGCAATACTTGCGACCCTCCAATACACGTCCGCGCCAATCTGTGCGTTTCTCCGCCAACTTTTCCCAGTCAAGGTGGTCAATTTTGAAGACGGTCAATGTCTCGCTTAGCGCAGTCCCAGTCCAGCAGGGCTACTCCGAAACTCGAAACTTGAAGTTCGTGTCGTGCGGTCCCTCTCGCACTCGTATTAAACAGTGTAAGTGTCAGAGGGACCGCACGACACGAACTTCGAGTTTCGAGTTTCGTAGTAGCCTTGCAGTATACCACGAAGTGCAAAACTCGAACTTCGTATGTTGCCATCCCGCTGACGCTCATTTCATTTAATACGCGAGTGAAAGGGACGGTGCGATACGAACTTCGATTTGCGAGTTTCGTTTCGTAGTAGCCCAGCTGTGCCGAAAATTCGAGCTTCCCTAAAATCAAGGTACGCGGAATAAAACTCGAAATTAAATTATAAAATTAGTACCTAATGACCGCGATAGTCTAAGACAGACAGAGTCAGAAAGTTTTTTTTTGATTTATTTTAATTAATAAATGCGAAAGTTTGTAAGTCTGTTTGTTTGTTGGTTTCGGTATACAGATAGTTTGAATCCCGGAGAAGGACGTAGGGAACTTTTTATCCCGGAAAATTGCATAGTTCCCGCGGGATAGCGATAAACGAATTTTGCGCGGGGCGGAGTTTTAAATAATCGCAAACATCGCATTATTTCAGTTGTCAATAAGCACCTAGGCCTTGTACAAAAGCGACTGCAAATGGTACTGAATCATCATCTGGATATCAGCCAAGTCTAGACTGTTTGCGAGTAGTTTAAAATTAGTTTAAATAAAATAATCAAACTAATCAAATAGCGTGTTGTAGAACTAACATAAAATAATCTACGTGATGTCAACAAACGAGCAAAACGAGATAGTAAGATAGCAAAATGTTTTCGCGCGCGGGACAGCTTTCATCTCGGTTACTTGTGTTGTGCTGTGTTTTATGACAATACTTAATGTGTTGCAATGCCGAATTGCAAGAAGAAGATCGGTAAACGGCATTTGACGTACAAGGTTAGTGAACATTAAATGTAACACAATGTAAGGTTCATTTTAAAAATAATAATCAAAATTAGTGCCCCTAGGACGCTAGCATTTCTCGTTTTGTCCCTCTCGCTCAGGGTCAGCCCAATGACAAACACCATTGCGGGCAGGCAATAGTGTGTCTACCCTGATTAATTCTGCAATACAATGTCAACCCTTAGAAAATATTAAAAGTCAGAACTTCTAACCCATAAAGTAAACAAACACTGAACATTGAGTAATAAATAAAATACCTATTAAATTATAAAAATCCAAAATTAAAAGGAAGAAAATAAGTCTAGTGGTCTAGAACTCTGTTAAGTAGCTAATTTAAAGTTTAACAGTCGGGACCCATTACTAAGAGTTTTTGAGCGTCACGATTTAAATGGGTCCCGACTGTTGAACTTTAAATTAGCTACTTAACAGAGTTCTAGACCACTAGACTTATTTTCTTCCTTTTAGTTTTGTGGAGTCAGAATTTTTTAGTTTCTCGACCTTTGTTCCTTGGAGAAAGTTGTTCAGTTTAAGCAACACTATCACCTGTTTAAGTATCATCACATCGTTTTGTACCACCCTCTATAAATGCAATTCCGCGGTAAATTGTGTATGATAATACTGAACTGTGGCGTCAGTCACTTGTGAGCTAACTCCATTGAATAATATTTTATTGATTTCTAGACAATCAAAATTTATGTTTTCCGGATTTGAATAAAATGTTTTTAGAGCTGTGTCGTGGAATAATTGGTTACGGTTGCCTAATACCCTAGTGTTAGCCTTTCTAAACGAAGTAAGGCATGAGAAAATAATAAAAAATTATAATTTAATACTGTTAATTTCGAATGACATTCTTGCGCACGACCCGACTAATGGAAACTTATTTCATTTGTATCGCGGTACTTTTCTATCTACCTAGTACCTACCTCCTCATTGCTCTCGAACCCTCAGTTGGCTCAGTTTAACTGGAACAACGATACAGTAAACATTTCCGATGTAGAAGTTATTAAATTTTATGCCCACTCTTTCCGTTTCATTGGTTTGAACAGTGATAAACGTGTTTGCATGGTGATTTGTAACGTGGTTTCTTAGATTTTTTGGTTTATAGTGTTTGGAGCTGATTTTTATGAAAGCAGTCACGTAAGTTATTAATAGTAGCATCAAAGTAAGTCAGAGTTGCTGCCTCTGCTTGTTAAAGTAATGAGGTGTTTTACTGATAAGTGTTATTTTGATATGTACTACCTACCTACCTACACTTGTGAGTTGTGTACCTAGTGACTACTGAATCGTTGAGTGTATGGAACGTTGTCATAGTGAGATTATCGTTTGTGAATTTCAAAAAATCACATCACACTCAAAGAAGTTTTGGTTTGTCTTGTCGCTCTTTATGTTTTCCGTACTGTATAGATACTTATCCTCGTGAGTCCTCGCGTACTTTATTAAGAACAAATTAACACTAGGAATAACGGCCGATTATTCTTTATAAAGCAGAAGTTGTTCATTGAATAAAGAATTATCCAAAATAACATAGCTTGGTGTGGTGGGTGACCACGGCTAGGTCGTCTTACAGGAATTTGATGAACGTCTGCTATCGGTAGGTTATCGGTAGGGTATTCGGGAGGCTCAGCGGCTTCTTGGAGGAATATACGCGTTTCCATTTGAATTCTTCGTTGGCTGGGCACTGTCACTTTCATTTGTTGTTTTTTTTTTCTAAGTAAATATCCCACTAAACAACAATAACATTTTCGGAACCAAAACACTTGTAGTGTTGGAATAAAGAGGACATTAATGGTTTTTGACAGAAATTATGAAGAAACAATTAACAGTTAAATTTTCTTTTTTTTTTATTCGACTGGATGGCAAACGAGCAAGTGGGTCTTCTGATGGTAAGAGGTCACCACCGCCCATAAACATCTGCAACACCAGGGGTATTGCAGATGTGTTGCCAACCTAGAGGCCTAAGATCGGGATACCTCAAGTGCCATTACTTTACTTTTACAAATAGTATGACAAGTCTCATAATCTAGGAAAACTACATTACTTGAGTTGCTTACAAATGGATATCGATTTAATGCCACAAAAAGTTAAACAAAGTATCTTCTTTTAGCTTTTCTTAGAAACATCTAGCTTTAAATATTTTAATGAAAAAAAAATTGTTCGCTAGGTGTCGGATAAACTGATGGCGTCTCGCGACCCCAGGGGCCGGGTCTTTTTTCGCCCAGAGGTTGAGCTTAGCCGTGCAGAGGGAATGCCGCAAGCATGCTAGGCACGATGCCCCGGGCGGGTAGGAGAAATACAGGGTTTAGGTATTTTTTAATCTACTTACATAAATGTTATCGTTTAATTTTATACTATATTATGTTTGTTTATCAATATTTTAGTATCAATCATCATCCTTTTCTGTTAATGAGTAACTGGCAGCAAAAATTTTGTTGTTTTCTGGTGATTCCCCTAAAATAACAAAAAAACCCTTATTTGCAGAAATAGCGTCTCAAATTAGCACCGCTATGGCATACGAAACTTTAGCTCTAGAATAATGTTAGATTCTTACGTTATTTTGGTTAATTCGACAGTTCTCGACTTTGCATTGCACTTAGCTGTTCGATTCTAATTGCTAGTGGAGATTTTTAATAACGTAGGCGTTATACGCAGAATTATTACGTTATCGACGTTTTATTAAACAGCTTTTAACAGTGAGATGCTGGCCCGTATTGGCACCTAAACTTAACAACGTTCAATGTCGTATTTTGATGTTGTATTCCATAGTTATTCCATGGTACCAGGAGATTAAAAAGGTATTAAAGGAAGGTAGGAGGTATAGACTCTGTAGCGAAAGCATAGTTATAAATAAAGAGTATTGTTTGGCAAAGAGTGTTTACTCCAGTGATGGTTGACTACCAAAATATACTTTTATAATTTGACCTCTTTGATGAAATAACTGTTTGACCTATTAGTAAATGGATCAGAACGCGTCAGTCACTGTTTTATGTGGTTTTTGTAGCAGTTGGGCCTGTGTGGCACATACATACTATGTTATAACAGTAAATTACTTAGTACCTAGTTCATTGATTGGACCTCCGCAAAGTAGGTAACAACTGAATCGATCGATTATCTAGCGAAAACCTCTATAATACAAAAAAACGGCCAAGAGCGTGTCGGACACGCTCGAAATAGGGTTCCGTAGCCATTACGAAAAAATTAAGTAATATTTTTCTAAGGAATTCGTATTAGACGTGTGCGCCGCGCCGACCCGCCGCCGCGCCGCCATTTTTTCGCCGCCGCCGCCGCCGATCAGCGTATCGGCGTAAAATCGGCGCGAGTTCAAAATGTTTTCTATACTGAATTTCTGACTTTCGAAGCATTCTATATTTTACTACAATGAATCATTATTAGTCATTGGTTACATCATCATCATCTCAGCCATAGATCGTCCACTGTTGGACATAGGCCTTCCCCGTAGACATCCAGTTGCTTGGGTTGGCAGCGACTTGCATCCACCGTGAACCCGCGGCTTTAACCAAGTCATCGCTCTATCGCGTTGGTGGACGTCCTGCTGCGCTTGCCGATCCGCGGTCTCCACTCCAGAACTTTTCGGCCCCAACGGCCATCTGTTCTCCGTGCTATATGGCCTGCCCATTGCCACTTCAACGAGCTATTTCGCTTGGCTATGTCGGTGACCCTTCTATGTATCTCCTCATTTCTGATTCGATCCCGTAGAGAAACCCCAAGCATAGCTTCCATAGCTCGCTGAGCAACTCTGAGCCTATTTATAAGGCATATAGTGAAGCACAACGTCTCGGATCCATATGTCATCACTGACAACTGGCAACACACATTGGTTAAAGACTTTTGTCTTAGGACACTGAGGAATTTTGTACGAAAAGACGTTGCGGAGTTTCCCAAACGCTGACAATCCGGGTTGGATTCGACGATTGACCTCCTTCTCGAAGTTGGACTTACCTAATTGGACGGTTTGTCCTAGGTATCATACGCGTCAACAACTTCAAGAACCAAATTCTCCACCAAAATAGGGGTAGGGTAGGTAAATGTGGTGACATGGACATTCGACATGACCTTTGTCTTGTCCCTGTTCATTTTGAGGCCCACCCGTTGGGAGACTCGATTGAGGCCTTGGAGCATCGTGCTGAGTTCTTCCATCGACTTTGCCATGACCACCACGATATCGTCGGAAAACCGAAGGTGAGTGATGTTGTATTCGCCGTTGATATTGATGCCTAGTCCTTTCCATTCCAGAAGCTTGAAGGCGTCTTCCAAACCGGCAGCAAACAGTGTCGAAGATATGACATCTCCCTGTCTTACGCCTCTTTTCAAGGGCATCAGGGTAGGGGGGCCATTGAACTCTGTTTCTGTACTCGGACCGACATAGTGGCATTTTTATACAAACACTTCAACACTTCGATATATCGATAGTCGATACGATACGGCATCGTTGGAGAGACTCTAACACCGCCCACGTTTCGACCGAATCAAAGGCTTTCTCGTAGTCCACAAACGCTAGACATAGCGGCAAGTTATACTCTTCGTTCTTCTGTATGACCTGCCGCAGCGTATGAATGTGGTCTACGGTAGCCTTTTCGGAACCCGGCTTGTTCGGTTGGCTGGAAGCTATCGACCCTGCATTTGAGACGATATAAAATGACCCTGAAAAGCAGCTTATAAACATGGCTCAACAGCGAGATGGGCCTGTAGGACTTCAATAGGGTGTTATCGCCCTTCATGAAGGAAGAACAACAGCATAACGCTCTTGTTCCACGCTTCTGGCGTTGTGCCTTCGAGCAAGACGGAATTAAAGAGCCTCTGAAGGACTTTAAGAGCCGGTGATCCACCCGCCTTCCGAAGCTCTGACGTAATTCCGTCCTCACCTGGCGCCTTGTTGTTCTTAAGCTGTTTCAGGGCCATCCTTATCTCGTACAGACTGATGTCCGGGATATCTTCTGTATAGTGTCGGGTCAGTTTGGCTCTTGGGTCTTGAGTCGTCGCGCTGAAAACAGGCTTAGTGACCGACTCGTAGAGCCGTCCATAGAACTCCTCGATTTCCCTCAACACTTCCGCTTTAGTCCACGCTACACTGCCATCATCTCTCTTCAACTTTGTCATTTGGTTTTGCCCAATAGACATATCTCTTGCGAACACTTTAGAGCCTTTATTGCACTCAATCGTATCTTTAACACGAGCAGTATTAAAGGTACGAATATCGTGTCGCAAGGATTTCGAAATTTGTCTATTCAGCATCATCGGGAGACTGCAGTCGAAGCGAGCGTCGTTCAGCCATAAGGTTACTCATACATACATAGGGTATACTCCGAGAGCTTCCGAGTTCTACTGGTACGGTGAATCTTAAAGAAGAGAAGAAGAAAAAAGGTCCCGTTTAAGTCCAAAACGGGTGGACAAAATGATATTTGTCCGTGACAATTACAGCCGCTGCAAGGCGTCAATTAAAGCTTCATTGTCTGTACATTTTATCTAATCTTGTTATAAAAAATTAGTCTACAAATTAAACAGTTCTATTTAAAATCTCCGCGCCGAAATCACGCCGAAAACACGCCGCCGCCGCCGATTTTGACCGGCGCCCGCCGCCGTAGATTTTAGCATCGGCGCACACGTCTAATTCGTATTTTTACGGAATATTCCAAATTTAGGTATATTTCATACCTTAGGCTGCTATTTAGTCTTAAACTACTAGTAATTCTTAGAGTTAACTAACTAACTTAACCGTTATAGTTTTCCTTGTAAGTTTAATATACTTACTACCATCCTGAATTTTCTCGAAATTTTCATCCACCGGTTTAGATTTTAGGGGGGGGGGGGGGGGAACGCTCGATTTTATTGAAAATTTGCACTTTAAAGTTGAATATTTTGCAAACAAATCACTGAATCGAAAAATCGTTTTAAAAACCCCGTAGTGGTTTTAAAAGACCTATACAACGATATCCCACACGACAAGGTTGGATGAGAAAAACAAAATCTCCCCCATTTTACGTCTATGGGAGACACTCTAAAAAAGATTTTTGTTTTAAATTTTTTAATTGGTCCATTTTGTCGGCATAGTTTACATACCTATATATTCGTGCCAAATTACAGCTTTCTAGCATTGATAGTCCCTGAGCAATGCCGTGGACGGACAGACAGACAGACAGACTTGGACAGTTTGGCTACGGAATCCTAAAAACTGCTCTTCTCTTTGAAGTAAATCCCTCACCATCGAAGATTGTGACGCTGCCGAACAATTCTTTAAATATCAACGACTTAAGTATCCTCTTTTCTCGTCAGCTGGTCTGTGGAGATTCGAGCATTGATCGAGCCGCATGGCATCATGCCTACCGATCAGATTAGACTACTACCCCTTCGTCAATCTTTCTCATCATCAACTCTAAGTTTAAAATGGATTTAATTTCACTAGGTACCAATTTATTAAAACTATAAGAACACAACCGGTCATCACCGGAAATTCTTCCGAGAGCTCTCCCCCCACTCTGACGCGCATTACACTGTTCTTCGTTGCTGTGCTGTAGTTAATACCCACCGCTGGGAGGACAGTGTCCAGGCGGATTGCGACGTCTCAAAGTCGACGACTGGCAAGAGGCTGCGCACGATCGGAACAGATGGCATGCTCTCGTTTCGGAGGCCAAGACCCTCTTTGGGTCCCTGAGCCAAATTAGTTAGTTATAAGAACACAAAATTGTAGCAGGCGAAATGTTAAGTGACGACAGTCCATCGTTGCAGTTAGGAAATACACACGATAACATTTGTGTGCATCTTATTGTCAGTTCTGTGGATGTTTTCCGCAGTCATTCTTATTTTATTTATGACTCACTGTCATGACATGAAGTAATCACAATAAAACTTACTCATTTCAAAAATATTGTAACAAAAAAGTTATATTGTTCCATAAACGACGCTTTGTTACACATCGCTTACCTCATGGAACCTTTTCACAGCTAGTTTCAAGATTATTTATTCATTAGGTATTTCATTCGCTGACGTTCACGTCGGATGTGGTTCATGTAGGACCTATAACTATAATAAAATTGTCGATTCAGAATTAATGACAGTAAATGTACGATCTGATAATTCGTAGCATGAAAGCATTCATTAGGTATTGCCATACCTATATTCCGGTCGGCACGCCAAAACACTCGGTCGTCTAGATACATAACATATTAACCGCACCCTTCATGTCTACTTTAACCTGCAATCACCTAACTAAGCATTTCATTGACTCTTCAAGAGTAATAAGTACCTATTATGTTGTAAATTATTATCAATACATATAACATAAATTGCACAGTGCCATCTTTTGGAGAACTGAGTAAACATTAAGTAATCAAGGAAACTAAGAAATAATAATAATAATAATTAAATAACTGACAAACAGACTATCCGGTATCACTAAACGATAAGATAACCAATGTCAAACTACCTGTCAAATATCCATTTAAATAAATTTGACTTGCAAAAACGTAAGTACAGTCGAACAAACTGATTCATGTACCAGGGTGGAACCTTTTAACTAACTAACTTTTAATCAATTTCACTATGAATTCCTTGACGAAAAGTTTGGGATGTCAACATGACATTAATAGCACAAAGGTTTTATCTCAACTTACATACATATCGTCACTACTTTGAAAAAATCTCGTATCTAAAATCAATATGTCAACAAAATTGAACCTTGACATTATGTTCATAAAGTTCAGTCAGAAAAATTCTCTATTTTGAGGTAGGTACGAGTTTTTTTTAAAGTAGTGACGAATTCATTGTTTTAATTAGAATTTCCTTGGCTCGCACTTTAGACTTTAAACTCTTACTTAACTGAACTTAAGATTCCATTCTGTATTTTTAAGCACTTATTAAGTAGATGCTTAATCAAGCATCTAAGTAATAACGTTGACGTACTTTGATCGATGATTTAGATATAAAAAACTTTTCTCGTGGACTTTAAAACTTTTGCTCGCCATAGGGGTTTTCTGAGATGACGTGAGCAACTACGAAAACAGTACAAGCAGAATCTAATGGCATTATAGATATCAAGTTTTATGCCGGCTGTACACACTCGCCGAGACACCCGAGACTGACCGAGAACGAGTGTGTACATGATGCTCTCGCTTGTCTCGCCCGCTCGGTTTCGCCTCGGTTCGCCTCGGCCGCGTGTCGGTTTTTGCGGCCGAGTCAAAGGGTCTCGTCCGCTCTCGCGAGGTAAACGAGACCAAGCATGTACACACTCGTTCATTTAGTTGCCCGCTTACTGTATTTGTGTAAAGACGTGTTCGCTATCGGTTAAAAAATGTGGTCCAACGATCGTATATGTGTATATATATGATATATGTGTAAGTAATGATAATAACTAACAGCACAAAGACAAACGGCAGCAGCAGTTTCCAGGTCCATCGCGCCGATATCCTCTGTTCAAATGACGCGCACGAGTGTGTACATGGTGTGCATTCGTCGAGAGCTTCTCGCCCAAGACTCTCGGCGAGAGGCGAGAGGCGAGTGTGTACAGCCGGCATTATAGTCTCTGTCGCGATGTTGAACGTCAGTCGCTGTTTTCCTTTTGCCGCGGGAGCTCGTCGGGTGAAATGTCAGTTTTCCCGCGTTTTTTTTTGCGGGAAACTTTTTCTATTACAGGATGGCTTTGTGAATAGAACTGTGCAATATAAAGTGATCTGTCAAGTTTGAAAAGTGACCTTGCCACAGGATTGGTTATAAAAATATTGGTCGGAAATTGGCGCGACATGAATTTGGTGCGTACCTAATTTTTTTTTGTTACCATTTTAGTTATTGGAATATGAATATTTTAAAGTTTTTAATTAATATTAATATTTTTTTCCTGGTCTTTGTTTATTTTTCAAAAGAATTTACTAGATATATAAACATATTTAATTCAAAGTAGGTACTAATTTATCAAAGTATGAAAGCTGAAACAAAAAATAAACGGCCAAATGCGAGTTGGACTCGCGCACCGAAGGTTCCGTAAAAATTTATAGATATTTATGGATATCCAGTGGTATAGTAGAGCCCCTAGCTAGCTTTTATGGAAAATGTAACGCAGTGTGGGGTGATTTTAGATGGTTACTTGCATAAACAGACAGTCATAAAAAATAACATTTTCGATTTTGGTTTTGGTTGTGCTAGAAGAGCAACCATCAATACTAAATTTAAGTTTTATAGGAATTGAAAGTACTGTAGATGTACTGTACTGTAATTGAAGGTAGGTACCTAACTTAGCGCTATTTTGTTTCTAAAATTTGAAAATGTTTTGAAAGATCTATCTAACCCTACACTATGGATTTAGATTCCCCGCTTTATAGATACATGCACGTAAGAATATTTTTAAATAAAATAAATACAGGTTGCCTGGAAGAGATCGCTTTTAAGCGATAAGGTCGCTTATTGCTTACCTTGTAATTTTCTCTCTGTGTACTTGTTTTCTGTATCGCATACCAATTCTGGTGTACTCAAATTCAAATTCGAATTAAAAATTCAAATGATTCATTCAGTAAATAGGCCGCAATGGGCACTTTTACACGTCATTTTTTAAACTACCAGCGCTTTCGGAAAGACCATTATTGCCAAGAAGAATGCACCGCCAAGAAACTTGGCAGAAAGTCATTTTTTCATAATAATATAATTACAAATAAAATACTTAAAAACTATATTATACAATTAATGAAAAAAAAATAATAATAATAAAATACATATCTATAAAGAGTCATTGTATTGTATTGTACTTAAATAAATAAAATATCATTTATTGCCACAACACATCGTGCAACGCAGACTTATTATATATATATTACTAATTAATGTATAAACTAGACATCATTTGCGATTTTTTCGATGCATAGATCCGTTTTCAAAATATTAAGCTATATAAAATGCAAATTTTTGTCGTGCTACAAGCTAAATCGTTGGAGTTAAAATTCTGTAAAAAGATCATACAACTCATAGTACATAGCATTCGTCATATTAGAATTTAAAAGGAAGACTACCTCAACTTAGAACAATTGATTAAAAATTAATATTGAATATTAGTCGCGTTCACGCGTTGCATTAGTAGTACGGAACCCTACATTGTGTGTGGCCCGACACACACTTGACCGTTTTTTCTGATGCAACTATGTAACGAAAAACTATTTAGTTGGGTTTTCACGCCCGTCTTATTAAAAGGTAAGCACTTAGGTAGTTTTTGCGCTACTTTTAAGTAACTTCACGATTCTACAATCAAATAACCACGTAGCTACTAGTCATTCTGTCCACTTTATTTATTGGATTATTAGGTGTCAGAACACTTGACTTAAGTTATTTGATTATCTCCCATTTATTACGGTCCGGCAAAACCAACAATAAGACGTGATTCGTTTTACAAATCGTTCACGGTTATGATTTGATTGTGTTGAAAAATACATACTTATATAAATAAATACAACGTGAGTTAAACGTGTATTGTTTGGAATTTTAATTGTTGCATTAAGGGCGGTTAGCGTATTGAATTTCAACTAATACGCCTTGTTATTATTGAGGAAATGAAAGATTTGTTAATACAAGGTTTTTTTGCTTAGTAGGTACATTTTTTTTGTAGGCCGTAACTTTCAGTTCATCAGATCTACAGTACTTAGATAAAATTCGATTTTCACCTTAACAAATATTATTAAGCATTGCAAGTTAAATAAAGTGCAAATCAATCAAAGCTTCGTTTTGCTTTCTAATTGTAAAGTTTAGTATTCGAAGCTATTATTAGGCCCGGATTCAACACAACCTCTATGCAGCAGGGACTGTCGCTTAGTAAGCGTGATGTGATGACCAGAGGCCGTATTGCCTAACGTTTCTGTCGCTCGCGATCGCTATCAAATGACAGAATTCGCATACAAAAACCGTCATTTGATTGCGATCGCGAGCGTCAGAAACGTTAGGCGATACGGCTTCAGATGACTTTCGGAAAAACCCTGGAAATATGATGTTCTTTGCTTTAGGCTCCATTTCCACCAGAGATATGCGAGGATGTGTTGCGAGGAATGTGTTTTCATGAACCAATAGAAACGCTTCATTTACCTCGCCTCGCTCCGCTCAGCTGTTCCCACCAAAGATCTGCGAGGTGGAAACGCAGCCTAATTTTGGATTTTCCTCACATACCACTTAATGCCAGTCTTCCAATAAAAGGGTACCTTAAATGAGCAAAAACGGAGGTATAGGTAGAGTCATTCACGATGACGCGTGCCGTGGTTCTTATTACAATGTCTTTAAAGTCTAATTTTGACAAGATCACGCGCCTTCGTGGATGGCACTAGGTATAACGGGCTAAGCCGAAGCGAACCAGAGTAACAAGCTTATGATTTTTGTAATCATAGGAAGCACATCTATGTATGCAGTTCGTCATTGCGAGTTAAACGGATTCGCTCCCCTTACAGTATACAGTGGAAGGTGGGAATTATAACGGTATTCAAGGAATAAGCCCTTCAAGGAATAGAGCGAGATTGTCTATACCGCTTCCGCGCCCCTCAAAAGACGCCATAAATAATTTTGCTTTGCACTAGAAACTCTATCATATTATATTCGTATGTATGTTGCCACTTGGCACCTAGAGCAGGGTTACTCAAAGTGGGGTACGCGAACCCCTAGGGGTTCGCTATTCGACGGTAGGGGGTTCGCGACTACGTGAGTCCAAAAACCACCAGGCTGCAAGACTAGCAAGATGATTAAGATTGGTTTTTGGAGTCTTTTTGTATTCTTTATTTTTAGTTTCTCCAACAGTCAATTGGGGGGGGGGGGGGGGGGTTGGTTCGCTATGGTCTAGAAACTTTAACAGGGGTACGTGGAGCCATAAGTTTGAGAAACACGCTGACCTAGAGCAACGCGCTCCTCTTGCTCACCCGCTACCATAGGGACGGCGCTGGGGGGCTACTACGAAATTCGAAAATCGAAGTTCGTGTACCGTGTCCCTCTGCCTCTCGTATTGAAGCTTCAACGGGACGGCAAGACACGGAGTTCGAATTTTGCACTTCATAGTATAGGGTCTGGCCAGCAGTTGCGTCTACGTTGCAGTTAAAATCCCTCAGCTACCTTGGACGTCAATTAAAACTTGTGTTATCGCGTGTCGCAAAGGATTTAAGCCATCGTAACTCTGGCATTGAGAATGAACATGTAACTACCCGTTTACAATTATGAAGGATCATATGATGATGCTCACGACACCTACTTTGTTTATGTACTACACTGATTTAAATGTCGTGTAATGACAGCAGAATTTTGCCATTTACTCATTTATTTCATTTAGGGGCTGTTTCACCATCCATTGATTAGTGTTAACTGGCGGTTAGATGTGATGCCGTCTCTATTTGTTTTGTTCGAATAGACGGACACGGCATCACATTTAACCGCCGGTTAACGCTAATCAATGGATGGTGAAACAGCCCCTTATTCTCCTTTTGTGCAATCAGTTCTTTTTGTAGCTGTGTGTAATCATTCACTTCAACTCTCGTGGCACTACCTATATGTATAACGGACGTGCAAAAGCAACTGGTCTTCTATTTAATGTAACAATTGACCATACAACTATTAAAATCACATCACCATTTTAATGTTTATTTTACAGTCTTAGCTTTGCCGTAAATTATATGATAACTAAGGCTTATATGTAAAAAACCGGCCAACGTTAATTGAACTCGCGCACCGAGAGTTCAGTATAAATTTGTAGGTATTAATTTATGAATATCCAGTGTTAGCAGAGCCGTGCTCCTAGAGTGTGGGGTAATTTTAGACTGGATCCTTACGTAGACAGAGAGACAAAAAAATCAAGACTTTCTGATTTTTCTTGTTTTGTTAACTTTTTACCTATTTTCAAGTTTCTAGGAGAACTCTAGTAAGTAGGTTTTACTTCTACGAAAATTTGTATGGAAACATCTTTTTAGGGTTCCGTAGCCAAAGCGTAGGCCCATTTTGAAGGTGATTTTAAGTTCTCGACTCAAAAAATTAGCGTCAAGTCGCCGCGTCGAGCAGCAGCGACAAGATGGGTTCTTGCAGGAATGGTCTTGGAAGCTGATTTCTTAATCTCATTTAGTAGCAGTCGTGGCAGTGGTACAAATAAGTAAAAGAAATTGACTTGGATGAAAAAAAAAAACACTGTTTTTGCCGAAATTTAAGGCTTTTTTTTTTCAAAATGTCACGTGACCAGATTTGACGTTGGAAAGGAGCGTCGAGCGACTGCATTTGGCCCCACCTTAAGGCGCTGTACATAGTGAAAACTACAATTTTAGAAAATATTTAAAATATACTTACACAATACTTACAACTGCAATTTTTTTATATGTGTATTTTCAGTCTATTAGCTAGTTTTTGACTTCATCAAAAACACGATTGCTGACAAAACCTCGATAGATTATTTTTTTGAAAAAGAGCCTTCATTTACACGTTAAACCAAATATTATGAAAAATATTATGAATATCAACACAAAATTTGCTTTATTAAATATTTTTTTAGCAGATTTAGATTTATGCTTCATAGATTTTCGATAGGTTGAGTACATCAATCATACCAATTTATTTCGTCTTTGGCAAAATAAAACGGTTCTAGCGCGCGGCAGCGGCGAAGTATTGCCCAGTCGCCAGTACACGCGTGTACGTAGTCGACGACGGACCTGTGCACATTTTTCTAACGCGCTAGTACTACTTTTGAGAGCAAATAATATGGGTAATCGCAGTATTAAAAAAGTTAAGCGAAAGAGGAAACGCATAAGTGAACTCAGAGCACATATGAGAAGCATTAGAGTACCTAAACGGTAAGTACCTACCACACACTAATCGACCGGCCGGAGTCGGGCCGAGTCAGCAGGGCTACTACGAAACTCCAAACTCAAAGTTCGTGCCGTGCGGTCCCTCTCGCTCTCGTACTAAATAGTCAGTGGCGTAGCTAGGTAACCTAGGGCCCTGGGGCAAATAAAAAAATGGGGCCCACTGCTATCAAAACTGGTAAGGTTTTTTGAAGTAAAATCATTATATATACAAATACTTTCTAAGCAACTTTATCATCAGCTATAAAGCAGAATTTCGAGGGCCCCCTGAGCTTGAGGGCCCCGGGGCACTGCGCCGCCTAGCCCCTTGGTAGCTACGCCACTGTAAATAGTATAAGTATCAGAGGGACCGCAACCCACGAACTTCGAGTTTCGTAGTAGCCCTGCTGAGCGGATTTCACATTCGTACTACGACCGCAAGCTGGTTGGCGCTCACGGATGCGGACGGCTTCGTCCAGATTCTACCGCGACTGCCATAGGTACAAATTGTAGGCACGTTGTATAACCTATACTACTCACGGCGAACATGCGGCGAACTTTGCGGCTACTACGAAACTCGAAGTTCGTATCGTACCGTCCCTCCCGCTCTCGTATTAAATAGTATAGGTGTCAGAGGGACCGCACGACACGAACTTCGAGTTTCAAGTTTCGTAGTAGCCTTGCTTGATCCCTTTGTCAGATTCACTGACATTTCTGATAGTGACACAACAGTTTCAATTTTCTCATTTAATTGCAGGCAAAGGTTAATATATTGCATTCAGCCAAGTTATTTAACATAAATTATTTTAATAAAATAAGATGGTCGCATTTGGTTGCACTAGTAAATTATTGACAAAAACATGCACTCCAACTGGAATCCGGCTGCAAAATGGGAGTTATTGCGCAGTTAGTGCAACTGCATCAGCACTGCACCCGACTGTCAGAGGACTGCCATTTTAGGCAATCGGAGTGCAGTTCTTACGCAGTTCTGATGTAGTTCTGAACTTCGGAGTTTTTAACTGCGTTTCTAAAACCTCTTATTGAAAAATAAAAATAAAAAAAATGGAATATCTGTCTTGCTCCTCCGCGAATTAGTGAGGCCAAGTCGTGGAAAACAGCTACGTGCGAGTTGCAAAAAATGTTTTTTGCATGCAACCTCTTATTGCTTCTGGTTTCTGGTGTTCTGACTTGTATTTTTGTATTGATGCAATAACTACTTTACGCATACTCATAATCTTTATATCTGTCAAAGTTGTTCTGTGCGCTAAGACATATTTTTTATCTTTGGCTACAGCTCGCACATGTTTCTTAGAACATAAAATAAATAAAATAAAATAAATATCACGGGAAATTTCACACCTATTGACCTAGTCCCAAAGTAAGCTTAGCAAAGCTTGTGTTATGGGTACTAAGAACATGGTTCCTACATTCATTTTTTTGACTGTATGGTTTGGGTAAGGGTTGTATACTGTAGTTTTAAAGTATTACATTTTGAAAAAGTGACTCTCTGCCAAGTTTCTTGCTGCGCATTTTTCCTGGCAATGATGGTCTTTCCGAAAGCGCTGGTAGTTTAAAAAATTGCGCCCATTGCGGCCTATTTACTGAATAAACGATTTGATTTGATTTGTTAAAAGTGAACAGACAACTTTTTCTTTACTGTTTTATTATATGTATAGATTTGCCTAGCTTGTAATCTAGATTTTCAGATTAAAATAAAATTGTTTTTTTTTTATTTGTATTGATTTACCTATGTATTTTCATTTCGTCTGTCTACCTATTCAGTCTTAATGTCTATCCATTACCTACATTACAAATTAAACTGTGGGCATGAAGAGGCATAAATTATTTCTTTATTACCAAGACTATTTACATTAAACGAAGAATTTCTTAATTAAACCGAAAATTGTGTAATTATAATTTTAACGAAAAATCCGGAACTCACATTAACCAGAATACGGATACGAACAGAATAAGGCCGTCAACGGGCTGCGTGACAGACGCGCGAGGCGTTGCGCTGGACGCCCCGCATTCGCCTCCGCCGCGTCGTCTGCTTCACCCCCTCAAATACCGAAAATTCTTCTATAAGCGCGCCTTAACGATTCCGCCGCAAGCGACGAGCTGAGACGCCGTACTAATTTTTCCGCGAGTACGCAGCGAATTCGTTACGCGCTCGCCTCGGTTTCAACTCGCCCGCAAATCGCAAGTGTGATAAGGCCCTTTGGTGGAAACGCAGCCTAACTGTCTTCAATTCCGCCAGACATACCTACCGCCACGCGCACGCCGCCATCCGCGCGCCGCGCGGTAATCACCGGTCAAAGTCAATGTCAGCGCTAATCGCCGCTAAAGCCTACAATCACTCAAATGACAGCTCATAGACGTTTTCCCACAGTAGCATGTCATGCCTCGTTAGACACGCTACATCTGCTTTTACGCTACGTAGAAGCAATTTTGATTCACGCGACGTTATTAATGAGAGCTGAGCTGATTGGGTTTCAGTAGTTTTAATAAAAAAAGAAATTCACACGTTTTTCTGACAGTAATCTTTGTTGACTGTACTTGCTATGTCATTCAAACTATACAACGTGTATCTACTCTCTGGACAATGGTCGCAATATTGAGAATGCCCTATGAGAGTAGCCTATTTGTTATTCTAACTTTCAACCAACTTCCAACACAAACTTACACATCTATTTGGGAATAAACAATAAATATCACGGGGCACTTGACTCCAATTGACCTAGTCCCAAACCAAGGTATGCAGAGCTTATGTTGTTTATAGGTACTAGTAGCATGTACTAGGCAACGAGTCAACATACTCCCAAGACTCGAGAACAATCATTCGTATTTTTTCATACAAATATTTGCGCCGACCGGGTATCGAACCCGGGACCTCAAGCTTCGTAGTCAGGTTATACTGGACTATCCGGTCGCCAATGGAGGCAAGTTTGACAGAACTAGACCTGCTAGGTAGATACGAGCTTATGAAAGCAAGGTTAGGCTTGTTGAAAACATATCGATGTATCGATATAAAATTCCAAGTATCGAAAAGGTAAATAAATCGATATTTTTTTCAGACCAATAAAGATTTATAAGTTTTAAGATTAAAAAATCCTAAAAAGGAATGCGTTTTTTATTTGTATAACATCTTTTTAACAAATTATATTTTATTTATTTTTTGTTTCTAGTCGACTCAATTTGCCGTATCATAATTTGGTTAGCACGTGCATTTGGGAGCACGAATATTCTCTGTCAAATCATACTGATATATCGATATATCAATATATTTTTTAAATATCAATATCGATATTTTTGAAAATATCGATTCTTTATTGCATTTCCGACATCCCTAAGCAAGGTGATGATTCATTTAACGTGAACTCATATTCACTTATTTACTTACTCATACTCGTACAAATTATGATTTTGGAAGAATGACACCTACGTGTAAAACACTTATCCACCCACATTATGATGGGTACGTCTGGTACAACCAAAGAATTAGTGTTTTTAACACATTATTACATCGCATTGATCTTGACAAAATGATCTTGAAATAAATCCACCCACTTTGATTCTAGGGCCACCAAGCGCGGTCGCAGCCTGAAATTTTGGAAATTATTTCGAAATTTTAAATTTAGTTTTTTTTTTGTAAAATTTTAGAAGAATTTTCAATTTGACGTGTACGATTTTAGAGGGGGTCGTGTCCCCTGTGACCCTCCCCTTCGGACCGCGCCGCGCCTATGGGCCACCGTTGTTGAGTGTATTTCCTATCAGAATCAACATAATGTCGCCACTAAGTATTTTTCATTTCTTGCCATTAATGCGCACATGCACTTTGTGTTTTCATAGATTTGACTAAATTACGGTAATTTACTCTATTTAGTAACTCACCGGTTTTTTTAACACGCTTTAGTATATGCCAATATACCTGTAGATAGGTACTTATTTATGTAGGTACTAGCTTTTCCCCGCGGCTCCGCCCGCGTGGTATTCGGTTATCGCGCGCTTTTCCCTCGGGAACTGTGCATTTTCCGGGATAAAAAGTAGCCTATGTCACTCTCGGGCCCATAAACTATCTCTATGCCAAAAATCACTTCGATCGTTGCTCCGTTACGGCGTGAAAGACGGACAAACACACAAACATACAAACACACTTTCGCATTTATAATATTAGTATATGGATGTACCTAACGGAATCTTGAACTTGATTTATTCACCCACTTCTTATTGATGTATTGACACAAACTTGGACATTATGCGTAGTTCTAATGATAATGTTAATAATTATGGTAAGATCTGTTTAAGCTGATCCGATGATGGAGTCGAAAGCTATACACGGAACTACAAGACACAACGTGATGTAGCCGTGTTTAGGATTGTTAGAATAGGTAGTGTCAGGGTGTGGACTAAGAGGTAGGTATTAAGGGTCTGTTGATCAAGCAGTCAGGCAGGTTTACCATTTGGTTTTATTATTTAAGCGTGTTTTTTTTTTTGAACTAACTCATTATGTTTTTAGTACCTACCGTAAAACGGGGTTACATTCAAATGCAGGGGCTACTTTGGAAAACAGTTTTTATTACGCCATCACCGCCATGTCATGGCATAGGCCTATCCATTTCTTCTTGCCACAGTAAACGTCCACCCAGCTAATTCTAACCCAATCTTTTCCAGATATCAGAAGCCAGCTTCGTGACAAGTTTAGAAGAAGCGCCGTGCCGCGCCGACCAATACACACAAACGCCCCCTAGCGGCAAAGCCCGGCCCCGCACGCTCCAAAGGTACCACACCTCTGACCACATCTACGAGAGAACACCACATCGAACCCGCCACAAGCACGAGTACCGACCAAAGAGTCTAGGGTTCAGCGACTCTTATCCCTTCATAGGGAAACCGCCGAGCTATGATAGCGGATACAATTCAAAGTAAGACGACAGAAAACTACTGACACTCAGAAATAACGAAGTAAACGGATCACTCACTAGGTTAGATTTTTAAATTAATCTACAGTATTTCAGCAGATGGTTATATTATGGTATTTCAGCACTTTCACTGAACAGCCCTGTAACGATTTTCCATTGGAGTCTTTGATTCAAATGTACCCACGCCTTTGTGGTGATACTTACCTTAAATGAAGTGCTGTAATTAGCGCACGATGCATGATTCAACAAATGCGAGCTTAAAACTGATGTGGTCTGGCCATTTTTGCGCCTTTTCTACAACAAATATAAAATCTGAAAAAAATGCAGAGGCGTAACAGTTAAGTTCAACCGCCTGTTAAAATATTCGCCTGTAAAAAAAACACCGTGTACAAAATAAAACTAAAATCCATCCTGTCTTCGTCACTGTCAGGCAAAATTTGACTTTATAACATGAGTGATCCGTTTATTTCGTTGAGACTAGATAGGGGGAGTAAATGTGCCTATTTCAAAGTGGCATATTTCATGGTTTTAAGACCTGAATCAGCAAGATGAGACCTAATACATACATAAACCATTTATTTTTTATGTGTTAAACGAATCGCTTGTCTTGAGCATATTTTTGAAGACCATAGATAATCGAGATGTTAGTGCCGGCATCGGAGCAGATATTACGTATGAAAAATATGAATGTTCTAGTCTAGGGTATGTTTATCTTTTGCCTACTACCGATAGCCTAAGTTTTACTTACTTTGAGGCTAGATCAATTGGTGTCAATTGTCGCATGATATTTACCTATATCTAAAATAACTAAAATACAAATATACATAGACTGCTAAAATCATTCTTTCCTTTTGCTTGCCTTTACCGTCGTCGGTTAAAAATAACAAGAAACAAACGTAAACGTGAGACGTTCCTGCAGCGCTACTACGAAACTCGAAACTCGAAGGTAGTGTCGTGCTGTCCCTCTGACACTTATACTATTTAATACGAGAGCGAGAGGGACGATACGACACGAACTTCGAGTTTCGAGTTTCGTAGTAGCCCTGCTGAGGCCTTATTGTAATACACTTAATTCAAATCTCAGACCACAGCCACATCTCTGTGGCCACCCGGCTTAACGAGGGTACGGTGGATATACCAGTAAATTCTTGTCGATGTGGAATATCATCCATATTATTATTATTATTTATTCATTAATATAAGAAAAAATATAATTTATTAAGACCCTTAGTGACCGCTATTATCAACTAACCTAAGGCCTTATTGTAATACACTTCGTTCAAATCTCAGACCACAGCCACATCTCTGTGGCTAGAATGATACACATAATGAACTTACAATTAGTCTAAGGCTACGTTTAAACCAGGGATGTGCGAGTAATGTGTATTTCCTGAACCAATAACGTTTCATTTACCTATCCTCGCACAGCACATCTGTGGTGGATGGAAGCAGCTGTTCTATTGGTTCATGAAAAACACGTTACATTCCTCGCACTCGCAACACATCCTCGCACATCTCTGGTGGAAACGGAGCCTTATATACCTAGACATGCCCAAGCTTGTTCTTGATATCTGTAAAGTTCACGTAACCAAATCTGCGCTATGGATGTGGTGTGTAGTGACCACTATAATTATAATAACTCTAAGTCATATGTTCCTCGGCATAAACTTGACAGGTTCCATCACCTGTTCCTCCTTATTCAAGCTCTTTGTCTTAGCGTTCCTAAACGTCGATTTTCACTTCAGATTCAAGGTGACTGTAACGGATAGCCCAACGATATCGATAACGCCACCGCACAGTTTGGACTACGTGTGCCCGAAGGGCGGGGCCAGTCCGAACGGGAGCGCGACGCCCAATGGAATGGTTCCCAATCGGTCCCCGGCCACCACGGTGCTCCTCAACCCGGGATACCTAGCGCCTTGCCAGTGCAATCAGTCTATGAAGGTCAGTATCAATCAATCATTCGGACATTCCATTCAATCGAACTATGCGAGCGTGCCGCAGGCGGCCGGTGAAGCGCTAGAAACTAGGGTTTCGCGCACAGACTACTAAGGGATACTATATACACGATCCGATCCGATATTTTCAAGTATCGATACAACTTTCTGGCATAAACGTACGGCCTGGCAAAAACAGATGGTACGACACGAACTTCGATTTTCGAATTTCGTTGTAGCCCAAGAGCCCTGCTATATAGGATAGGTAAAGGAAGCAGGGTTTTGAGAAATGACAAATGAAAATTTGGGTAAAATACTTAGGGATGTGATATTTTGGGGATTGATTTTTGACGCGTCACGCGTGTAGCAGAGAATTTAAAAGTAAATTCGGTCGGCCTATTGTTGTTGTTTCTTTAAAAAAATATGGCTCTGTCCATCGGAGGACAATTTTGCCAGTGTCTAGTAGTTTTTGCCGTTGTACGGTAAAAAAATTCTAGAAAACGAAATATGAGAGGTAATGGTGGATGAACGATGACCTAGGAAAAACGGTCGGCCTATTGTATTTTTCACCTACGATGAGTTCTGTGACACTTAAAAATTTTCCGAATTACGCATACTATGTTCGCAAAATATTTTTTAAAATAATTTCTATTTTGAAGCAAAATAATCAAATCAGTTTTACATTAAAACTGTACTTTTTAAGAATATATAGCAATATCAGTGTCCATTAAATAAAATCCATCGAATACGATAGAAAAATATTTTTTTCTTTAAATGACGCAATGTGTGAAACGGAACAGAGTAGTGACGTGACACAACATTATCGGCAATTGCCGCGGTTCATTATTCAATAACAATGAACACTAAGATATTTTAAAATTTTAAACAAAACTTGCATGATTTTGTAAACGCGGCTTTTTGTAAAGCGGCCGCAGTCTACTTGTGGCCAGTGCTTGTCAGTCAGTACGAGTGCGTCTGCCTTGTGTACGAGTTGAGTTTCCGTTGCATTTTCTTAGCATTGTATTTTGTTATTGTTCATTTCTGTTATTATTATTGTTGACTTTTGTTACTGTTTCTCGTTAAGTTTGTTGTTATTTTTTGGCAAAATGCCGAAACGGTCTAAAAAGACTGTTTTGAACTTCTCCGGGAGTTTGTAATTCGTTTAAGGGGTTATTTTGAGTGGCCCGGTGGGTGGAAAACTGATTTTTTTTTAATATAATGCAACTTCTCCTAAAATAAGCAATGATAACTCTTAGAAAAATCGATAGTTCACTCGATAAATGGTACATCTCTAAAACTGTCAAACTCGAAACTCATCATAGGTGAAAAATATTATAGTGAGATTTTTTTTTTTCAAATGTTTTAAACAAAAAATAATTGAATTATTCACTAAGTTAAATATGATTGGTGAACGGTCCATTATCAATTACTGAGAATGTGGGGTCTGTCCTGCTTACATCTTCGAATCACCCATCAGTACCAACACATGACGTATTTTTTCAGCTGTCTAAGGTGAAAGCTATTCCCGGCCCAGAAATAACTTCGATCAGAACTGGGCGTACCTAATATTTAATGTTGAGGTTAAAATTAAATTGTGGTACGTATCGGAACTTCGACGGCGAATTTTTACTGCAGACGTATAAGAAAATTTCACAAGAAAAAACATTATTTAAGTATTAAATGTGCCGTGAAACAAGGCAATATGCGATTCTTTTATATTTTTACCAAGTGTTCTGCATGGCCGTTTGTTTGGCTGTTTAAGCGAGAAATTTACTTTTGAATTAGGTTCCTACATTGTGATGCAAGAACTCCTGAATTATAATAATATGGACTTGTGCAAAGTGAGAAATAATGATTTGTTTTCGTGTTGACAATAAATACCCGTTTTGTTTTTGTTAAGTATACAAATACTTTAATATCTCTTTGAAATGTAAAATTGACATCGTAATGCTCTACAATTCGGCCTTCGTAGGTATCCTATTCTGTAAAGCTCATTGACATTAAGGGGCTGTTTCACCATCCATTGATTAGTGTTAACTGACGGTTAAATGTGATGCCGTCTCCGTCTATTCGAATAAAACAAATAGAGACGGCATCACATTTAACCGTCAGTTAACACTAATCAATAGATGGTGAAACAGCTCCTAAATATATTGATAGATATAATAAAGAAGTAACAACTTAAAATTTGTGTTTGTGTTGTGTTTGTTGTGTTTACTCTGGAACTACAGAACTGATTAAAAATACTTTTACAGATATAAAGCTACTCTTGTAGATTATGATAGGCTATTATTTATCTTGAGAACTGTGGGCTGTTTGCAAAATTCGTACTCATTTCTTGTCTACCGACATCATAAACGGCACCTCTGTACGAAATTTGAGTCTTTAGGTTCTACCGCTTAGGCTGGGGGTTGATAAGTCAGTCAGTCAGGATCAAATCAAACGTAAGCTTACTATACTATGTCTGGAAGTTGTATTTAAACGTAAACCTTGTCGTCAAATGCTGAAGGCATGTCAGCCAAAACAAGGAGATTGCTGACTGTCATTATCAAAACGTGATATTTTTAGGGTTCCGTAGTCAACTAGGAACCCTTACAGTTTCGCTATGTCTGTCCATCTGTCTGTCTGTCTGTCCTCGGCTATGCTCAGAGACCGTTAGTACTACAAAGCTGTAATTTGGCATGAATATTTTAAGGAAGTATTTACTTTACGTGATTGCATTTGGCTATTCAACACTAACTCTATTTGCTAAAAGCACGAGAATATCGCAACGCTCGGACTATTTTTTTATATTAATTCGTTAGCACTGTGTAGGGTATAGTCGACCAAGAAAGTACTTTATAAATTTTATTACAGTTTCTACTTAAGAAATAGAACAATAATTGATTGATTGTCATAATATTGAGTTGTGAGTGAAAATAGGGTTTGATGTTTTAAGCTCTACAAAATATAGCATGGAAAACCAATTTCTTGGTCGACTATACGTTACAATTTGCACGTAATTTCACGCAAATAATGCACGTTAAACACTTGGAATCACAATCGCTTTCACCACTTCTTTCTGTCACACTCTCACACGGTATAAGAACGAGGGTAGAAAGAAATGGTGTATACGATCGCGAACGTCAGCACGGGTGACACTATTTACCGGACGTACACGTACAATACCGACACGATATTTTGTGACACGCCCATAGAAACTCTTGTCAGATTGACACCAGTTTTTATGGGCGTGTACCTACACGAAATATCGGGTCGGTATTATCCGTGCCGGAATATAGTGTCACCCCGGCAGCACGTTAGACAATACGGCCTCTGGACGCGAAACTGGGTGACACTTTTTACCGGCCGTACAATACCGACACGGAAATACCGACCTGATATTTTGTGAACACGGCCATAGAATCTCTTTTCAGTTTGACACTATGAGCGTGTACACAAAATATCGAGTCTGTATTTCCATGTCGGTATTATCCGTGCCGGATGTAGCTCTGGACAGGGTGATAATTATGGTGATGTGGTGGAGGCCTTTGTCCAGCAGTGGGACACAAATAAAGACCAAGAACAACGTTCAATATCTCAAAAACGGCTAAACCGATTTTGATGAAACATGTCTAAGAACCATCGCTAGAAAACCTGATTTCAAATAAAAAAAAACTGCATTCAAATCGGTCCACCCGTTTAACAGCTACGGTGCCACAGACAGACAAACAGATACACAGACACGCATAGCGGTCAATTTTATAACACCCTTTTTTTGCGTCGGTGGTTTAAAAAAAAGGAATACAAAAATGTTGCGAGTTGCGCTGGCGGTGAATATAATTCCAAATCCATTGACCTCGAGAAAATGGAAACTAATGGGACATTTCCTAATTATACCTACTGAATCGTACGTGCCGTTATCTAATTTATAACATCGTTTCCTGATTAGGTACTCGTATACGAGCTTAATTGAACTTTCAGTTTGAATGACAGTACGTCCGGTAATTCATTTAACGGCACAGGAGATGCTCTAAATTAGATTATAATAATTGTAGATTTTGTCTAAAAAAAAAATAACATTTTCTCTATTTGTTTAGGGCGTTGTGAGCTTGCTAGGTCCGCAGCAAGTTCTATGTGACACCACCAACTCCCTTAAAATGGCCTTTCAACGACCTCTACGAAGCATCGAGAGTTAAACAACCTTATTACTTCCAGAGTGTAAGCGAAGTGGCCCTGGCCATGCCGAACTCCCCCGGCTGGAACGGAGAGGAGCCGGTGAACGGCTGGCCCGGCGGCCTCTCGTGGCGGAGGCTACACATGTCTCGGGCCAAACTCAAAGCGACGGCCACCACCTCGGAACTGTTGTCAGGTAAATATTGATTGTTATATTAAACTGATGCCGTGTCTATACCGGTAAGGCCCAGCCCAGAATGTTCTACTGTAAAATTTCATGCAGATCCTCATAAACTTTCACGTAGGTATACTAGTAAGATAAGATGTCTGTGAATTTGCCAAGTCAGTAATTTATTACCTATACATATACTAGGTAGTGCATCTCAGAACTAGGTTGGTACTTTACCAGTCCAGTCAGGTACGGAAATTACTCAATTCTATCCTTTGTACTCTTTTAAAAGTCCCCTGGGCATAAAAAAATGTAATTTTTCCTTCTCGTGGGTTTCGCTGTGGAAATTTGATTATATGAGTATATAATCAGGGAAGAGTAGGCATGTCCGTCATCAATTAGTATGCAATGCAAGCGTATCTGCCTATTTGGATCAGGAAAATGTCGGTACGACCTAAAAGCTAAAAATAATTTAAGTAGCAAATTCCATTATGGAGCAATTGGGAATAACCTAGTAAAGATGAGCTCAACTTATCGCTTGTAGGTTATAAGTACCTAGTAGGTATGTAAAGTATTTAAAAAAATCTGAAAATTAGGCGATACGATCATACCGTCTATTATTATGTTCTTCTCTTTTAAGTAGCTCCTACACTTGGCCGTGCTCATCGGATAAGTATTAGTTTGTAAAGTATCTGTAGTTAATATGGCAAATTTCATCCAAATTTGTTGAGCTGTTTTTGCGTAATGAATTCTTCGTTTATCGCCAGTTTGCGGGAATTATACATTTTTTCGGGATTAAAACTATCTATCCTATATCCATTCCAGGGTCAAACTATCATCATTTTCATTTAAATCGCTTCAGCGATTTAAGCGTGAAAAGGTACATTCACACTTTAACATTAACCCATCTTCAATCCCCAGGTTTCGCAATGGTAGCGATGGTAGAACTACAAATCAACGAGCCAACGAACGTCCCAGAATGGCTGTTCGTCATGTTCGCAGTCTGCACGACCGTTCTAGTGGCCGTACATATATTCGCCCTCATGATATCCACATACTTGCTACCGCATATTGACGCTGTTAGCAAGATGGAGACGCCGGGAAGCCCTGATCGCGCGCTGAGGGAGTCGCCGCACGAAAGGATGCGAGGGTTCATAGAGCTGGCTTGGGCATTCAGTACAGTGTTAGGTAAGTTTTGGTTCTGGTCAGTTCTGGTAGTTAAATGATTAGGTAGGTAGGTATACTCAGACTTTTAGGCCTAGTTCTGGAGCAGTGCAAAATTCGAACTTCGTATCTTGCTGTCCAGGTGATGCTTATATTACTTGTAATACGAGAATGAAAAGAGACGGTACGTTACGAACTTCGAATTTCGTATATAGCCTTCCTGATATGAGTGTGTTTTAAATAACTTTATTTTATTATTGTAACCATTTGATAAAACTTTCTCTCTATTACGATCAGGAGGCCGATTTTACTTTTATATGTCTAAAAAAAACAAACGACCAGGGTACCGCTAGGATTTGACTTAAAAAGAACATAAAAATAATCAAACAAAAACAAATGAGAGTCCACTTTAAATACGTCGAGAATAAATAGCGGAAGCGTCATGTATTTTTGCACCTAACGACTACAAAAACATTTCCACCGAGATAATATTTCTATAATGGTATGACGACATGTTTTCAATTTTGTTTTCGTGTTCCTTTAGCATTAGTAGCACACCGTTCAAATCGTTAATATAGGTACCTACCCTTCGAAATGGGTCATGATTTACACTAATTATGCCCACGTTTAGGTACCTATAGTTCTAAACCAAACGTATTATATTTCAAACCTATTAAATACGCTGTGTTGCTTTGTCATCTACTACCTATAAGCAATTAGGTGCTTACTTTATGTCAGATATGTTCCTTGCTACAGCGTAAACGCCATGATGAAATTTTTTAAATGATTCTTCTTCGCGTGCTAGTGTAATTTGCCATTCTGTAATCAGATTTAAGTTTTTAACTTTAATTCTTTGACATTGTTCCAGGTCTATTTTTATTCCTCGTGGAGATAGCGATATTGTGCTGGGTCAAGTTCTGGGACTACTCCTTCGCTGCTGCAACGGCAGCTACCGTGATAGTTATACCAGGTATGTTGTTCCTATTCAGATACACTAAGCTATATAGCTCATTCTCGCAGTTTTCTAGCTAATAATCCTACTAAGTAATATTATAAATGTAAAATATATGTTGTGTTGTGTGCGTGCGTGCGTGCGTGCGTGCGTGCGTGAGTGTGTGTGTGTGTGTGTATGATTGTTACTTCTTCACGCTGAAACGGCTGGACGGATTTAGATGTAGGTAATTTTGATATATAGATAGCTGAACTTTTGGAATAACACATAATGTAGGTTACTTTTTATCTCGAAATTCCAATAGGATTGGGATAAAATCTCGAATAACATTTTGGGGAATTTCAACTCAACTTGCTGGATCTAATGGTATAGGTAAGTATTAAGCGTGCGAAGCCGCGAATAAACATGAGTATAGGCACCTAAATATAAATTCTAAAGTACTTACTTGAAAATGTTTATGTTTCAGTGTTAATAGTCTTCGTGGCATTCGCAATCCACTTTTACCATTCCCTGGTGGTGCAGAAGTGCGAGTCTTCTGTCCAGGACATCGCTCAGCTGGAGACCATGAAGCGAGAACTCGACACCGCTACTGTTAAAGTTAACATGTTTTAAGTGATCACACAGAACATAGCGATTTCAGTCCGGCTTCGTTGTGCACACGTTAAAAATTTGAAAATTACAAATACACTCCCGCTCCCGCTTGTGGACTATTAATCTCAATTGGGTTACTAATACCAGCTCAACGTTTTAGAACTTTTTTGAGTACCTACCCTAATTTATATATCTACGACTTTTAACGATTAAACCACGAGATAACGGCATCGAGAATAAAATGAATGCTCAAATGTCTAGTTTAAAAAAACTTGATATCGGAGAAACGTTATTACTTATTTCCTTTTAATTGGAGCTGACTTTCAATACTTGTTTTATAAATTAATGCCTACGACATAGGGCTTCCGTAAGGGAGTCATGAAACTATTTATATATCACCATTTAGACCAAATTGAATATGAATACGATTTTGTTTTAACTCTTATCCCGAAACTAAGCAAAGCCAAACGCTATAAGCGTATACAGTAAACATTTTACCACCAAATTGTCAAAATTACAAATGGGTAGGTAGTTAAGTACATCCTTATATTTCGGGAGCCCTTATATTTTTGAGTAAAAATATGTGAACACTACTCTATCGTTAACTGCGTATAGAAGCGTGTTCAGATATTTTTGATTCAATTTTTTCTCGGAAGTTTAAGAACTCGATTGCACAGTCGAATCGTGGCTCAATGTGGAACGTTTTTACGACTATTTCATTGTTTAGAAAAAAAATCGTTCGAAGAACCAAACAGCGTTTATTGAGAAAAGGTTCCGCTGTAACTGTATTATGTATTGATGAATGAACTCATGAATATATTGCGCAGTTTCACCTACATAAGGTGAAAAGTGGATTATTCACAGTAGTTCCTTTGGCAGTACAAAAAAGGAGAATTATTAGTATAAAAAGAAAGGAACTAAAGAAACTACCTGCGAGTTATCCGAAAAAGTGGAAAGGGTATGTGTATATGACCGCAGTTTGTATGAAAATTAAGTGTGATTTAGTATTATACATTTTATCTATACCTATCTCATAATAGAATTGTGAGATGAATATAGAAAATGTCACGTTAACTTTTCAATGCCAGTTTCCATTAGTTTAATTTTAATTAATTATTTTACTTACTGCGAACCGTACAAAACGGCAAAGACTGTAACAGCTAATATTATATACTTATACTTAAATAATATATTGTTATTTTTAGTTTATAAGTAGGTAGGCTCAAAGAACGGCGATTCTCAACAAAGTGTATTTATCTCATTCACTCTCAAATGTTAGAACGAGACAAAATATGCAAAGTTGATATCACATTTGAATCTCGCCAATTTTATTTTAATTTTGACATTGTTCTAAGTACTAAAGTTTTAATTGTTGATCTGTCAATCAGTATTCCGCAGTGTTTGATAAGATTTAGATAATTTATATTGTAAGAGAAACTACTCAAAATTATTGATATTGTGAACAATAAAAATATTTTAATTAAAATTTTTCCTTTTTTTTCTGAAACTGACCAAATCACACACCTATATAAGAAAACATATCTAGGTAGTTAATTCGAAGAGCTGGCAGCTACATCGCCTAAAGAATTAGCCTAGCGATTCAACGAGGAAATGCTGCCAGCATCTTCGGCACAATGCCGCAGGGGCCTTTTTTACAAGCTTTTATTTAGTTTCACCTGTCCCGTTGTCTGTCTGTCTGTAATCAAATCTTGCAAGTTAAATTCGACTAACTTCCAGTAGGTAGTTGGATTGACTTGGAATTTGGCATACCTACTTATGTAAATGTAAATGTAAATCTCTTAGATGAATGATTGGTCTCGCGCGCTCGCTCGACTAGATACCGCGCTAACTAAAAACAAAACGTTCGTGAATGCGGCAACTCAATATTGTAGTGTGCGTAAGAACGGTGTCAGACAATTTGCAAGGATGCTAGTGTGCGTGACGAATTGTGTTGCCAGCTGCTACACTGTTACCCGAATTATTGGGAAAATAAATTATTCTGTGGTCTATTAAGTTACTGGTTACAAAATGTATCTTGGGAAATACTTAGAAATTAAGAAGTAATACAGAGTGAATGTATTAATATGTTTGTGTATAGGTTAGGCGTAGGTTTCTTCTTTAAAAAAATGGTAGGTATGATGTAGGTATGTCGGCGGCCGATCGTAAAATCCGCCAGATCACGAAATTCCTAGGCATATCGTGAAACGCCGCCATTTCATGATATGCCTAAACGTTGGCCAGGCATATCACGATGTGCCTGAGAAATAATACGGCAGATCGATTAGAGCAACGCATTCGTCGATATTCCTAGCTCTATACCGGGCACATCGTAAAATAGTTTCTTTTTTGGCCACTGGTGGCGCTGCGTATGCAATGGCGGCCGTGACCAGCTGACCGGTCGTGTTTGTTTAGCGCGTGAAAAATGTCGGCGTCGCAACAAAATGATCCTTAAACCGAAACTAGTGATTGAATTCAAAATAGGAGTGCAAAAGAAGATTTTGAACATCAGCTCCGTTCTTTTTATGTGAAACGGATTCTGTGCACAATATGAAAAAACCATGGACGTCTGCCCGTATTTTAGAGGTTAGTATTTTGTTGATAAATAAAGTATTCACTAGTTGTTATTTATTTATATAGAAAAATTTAGGTACGACGAGCGAAGCGAGGAGTGGTTAGTATTAATTGTGATCACGACGCACGAGCCGAGCGAGCGAAGCGAGCGTGCCGCGGCAGCGGCCGGCGAAGTGCCAGAACCGATATGGCGGCGTTTCATGATATGCCTAGGAATTTCATGATCTGCCTAAACTGGCCAAATCATGAAATGGCGGCGCTTCATGATATGCCTAGGAATTTCATGATCTGCCTAAACGTCACTAGGCAAATCGCTAAACGGTGAGTTTTGAACGATATGGCGGATGTCCCTTAGCCAATTCATGAAATGGCGGCATTTCACGATATGCCTAGGAATTTCGTGATCTGGCGGATTTTACGATCGGCCGCCGACAGGTATATCAATGATCAGGCCTCACTTTTAATTAAAAAATATATATATTTAAGGACATTCAATATTTACAAATTATTACTGAAAATTCATGGACTGAGTCACCAACTAAGAAGTTTTGCGTACTTAACACGTTGCACCTATAGTTAAACCTAATATAATGTACAGGTTAATTAAGACTAAAATAAAAATATTTTTTTACAAAATATACATACATAGGTACATGCATACATACATACTTACATACATACGCTTGAAAAACATAACCCTCCTTCGGGCAGTCGGGTAAAAAGTTAACATTTCAGGATTATGGGTAGAAATACGAAAAAAAAAATTTTTCCTTTCCCGTAATTAATTTTAAGACACATTCACCCCTTAATTAAATAGTGTCGGGTAACAATTTATACACCTTCAGTGTATAATATCACAAAGATAAACATTAAATAATATAGAACTAGGTTATGTATATATAATAATTACGTTAGATACTTAAATAAAATAAGTTATTAAAATTTATCATCATTTAATGATGATAACAATAAAATTCAATTTATTAAAATCTCAACCACGGGGAATTTGATTCTTGTGTACGCGGCAACACAGAATGGCGTTTAGGGTTCATGTTATTTTATTTTGTAATTTCGAAATTATACGATATTTACTGATGGTATGTGATCCCAGTGTCCTTCTTATTTCTTTTAGTATTATTTTTAAACAGTTTCACTGCGAAAACTGGCATTTTACTTCGGTTTATGACCAAAATTTAACAAAAATTCGGGACATGCACATTACACACAGTTTGCAACGCGACTGACTCGCCTCGGGCTCAGGTACGCCGATTTCGGCGTACTATTTGTTGCCGCATTTGACAAGTACGCCGGCGGTATCTAGTCGAGCGAGCGCGCGAGACCAATCATTCATCTAAGGTAAATCTGTTAGTGACATCTTGGTGGCCCTGCCAAGATCGTCTCCGCAGGAGGTAACTCCTCAATGGTTAATAGTACCGACTTGAAATTTGGTACGGATATGCAGTTTAGATGAAAATGCAAGTAACAGTCAACAAAAAGTACAGTCAGCAAAAAAAGCTTGCATTAAAAGGATTTTTTAACAAACTTATTTAAGATCTAGCTTAGTTTTTAAATTACATAGTTTGTAATATCTGGGGGCACTGAAGTGAGTGACAGTGAAAAAAAAAGGCACGGCCGTACCATACTTTTCTCGAAGCCATTCAGGCTATTTTCAACATTTAGTACCTATTATGTCTGCTTTTTGTTTTATTTTTATTGTAATAACCTTTATTGTTAAATCAACCTAATAAAAGCTTTTCCTTTGGTACATTCATATGATAAAGAGGTATATAAACTTCCTGTGTTTGCATGTGCGGGATAATCTCAGAATCTACTAAATAGACTTTAAAAAAATCTTTCACTAATGAATTAAGAAATGATGAGAATAGACTACCACCAACTAAATAAAACACCAGGGTCCATTGAAAAATCTTGATCGTGTCATGAGTTCAATTTTATCTACATCAACCTACTATACAATTACACATTAGGATGCGTTTCCATAAAAGCTCTGTTTGTTTTGTTCGAATAGACGGAGACGGCATCACATTTATCCGTCAGATAAAATTAATCAATAGGTGCTGAAACAGTCCCTAAGAATATAAAATATTCAAACAAAACTCCACAAGCAAAATCTTTCAAAGGACCCGACAATATAAAGTATTCAAAATGCACGTTTATTTCAACGGTACAAAATAAAATCAGCCTCACTATAACATTACATACCACATGCATCCCCTTTCAGAATTACTAAATTAATGACTTACAAGCTATTCACATCAGTATATTTTAAGAGTCCCCAGCACGCTCACGTCCTCATACAAATGTAGTTTCGTTCTAATTTACAAGCAGCACTACAGATCAAAACGTAACTTTGCAACTATAATGGGAGCAGGCATTACGATACGTACGATGCTCATAATTAGGTTTGGTTAAAATAAAATGTAACGGAAAAAACAATAACGACTTTTACACATACTTTTGTATGAAAATGCGATCAGCGGCGAGCGTACTGGCGACTCTTAAGAAATACAAACCATAAGAGCTTAGAATTTTGTAGTAGCTTAACGCGAAGTTTATCAGGTAAAATTAACTGCAAGGGCGTCGCCACGGGGGGGCAGGGAGGGGCAGCTGCCCAGCCCTAGAGCTTCTAAAAAGTTTCCAAATGTAAAGCAACCAAACCAAAGTTATTACAATCGCCGTAAATGTAAGGCTCCTACTACAAGTGAAAAGCTTCATGTGCTCTCGATTTTACCTACAATTCATATTTTTCTCATTCTCCATATCAACTTGCCCCCTCATGGGCCACCGGCTGGCGACGCCCTTGATTAACTGTAAATACGCGGCCACCTACATCCTGCTGAGATTTTCTGGCATGGCGAGCCTAATCATACTGGCGATTTGTGGACGGGTTAAAAGGGAGGCGAGCGCGCAGCGAGTTCGTTGCGCCTAAAGCTGCGACATACTGTACAGTCACGGACTTTTTGGCGAGTACGCGGCGAATTCGTTGCGCGCTCACGGCGAAATATTTACGCGCTCGCGGCGAATTCGGTGCGCGCTCGCGGTGAAGTCGCTGCGCGCTCGCCTCGCTTTTTAACTCGTCCGTAAATTGCCAGCGTGACAAAGCTCTAAGCATACCTTATAAATATTATATATAGTGTAGGAGGGAGGTTGGGTGGACCCCAGAATATTCTATTACCCATTTCAGGATTTGGGTGTTGATTCTACTTCGTTGCATGCCTATGTATCTCAGAGGTTTTTCGCTTGGTACGCATCTTGGCCAAAAAGGCTAAGGCTGGCACATTTACTTTATTTGGGGAAGCAAAACCGCATCCCCAACACTTACATACATCCACTATAATTTATAATTAACACTGATTGCATTTATGACTTATTTTAAAAACCTTAACAAGTATTAAAAAACATCAAATAATAGTACTGGTAGGAAACAAAAATATTACTGCCCCAGTCACAGCTTTCGTAAACTTACACTTATCAACACAAAAAAAAGCAATTAGCACAATTATATTTTAAATTTTAGCGTCAAACTAGCAATGAAACTGGAATTAATCATACATTTAACTGTGCAACGTTTACAAAGGCAGAGCAAAGATTATCGTCAAAATTAGGCGTGTTTTAATCTGTCATTACTGTAGCAAGTTTACAAAAATTTGTAGCCGATTTTACAAAAGGAATATTGTACCTAGTTGCTTATGAAGTTCATTCAGGAAAATTTCTAAGGATCAAACGTGTACGACCATGACGGTTTGCATTGCACAGAGGCGAAATATCGCTAGATGGCGTTAGTACGAGGGGTGATCCAAAAGTAATGATAATTGAATATATATATTTCCGGAATAATATTAAAAGAAGTTGCATTAGTAGCTGTATACATACATTCCTTAGTAAAAAAAAAAAAAACAATAATAATAGCATATGTATTAGAGATTTGGAGCTATTTATTCACGCGCGGGCGGAATCATTACGCAAAAATAGAAAAAAATGAGGTGAGAGCTGTATCTAAATATGCCTGCTTGAAAAAAAAAACTATGAAAGATATATTCACCGACTTGTTGGGAACACTATGGTATTCTGCTCTGCCATATTCTACAATTGCACGCTAATGCAATAAGTTTTATTTGGGTATAATATCTACTACAGCTGAACATAGCGAAGGCCGCCAATTTATAGCCCTCATTGAAGATAATTTCTCAAAAATTCGAAAATCTTCTTTTGGCGGTTAGAAGAATAATTATCAGGCATCAAGTTGAGATCACGGGGCTCTCATATGGACGTATTCAAAAGATCTTAACTGATCCAACTGCACATGAAAAAAGGTTCCGTTCGTTGGGTGCCCAGAATGTGAAACGTTGAAAAAAGGAAATACGATGCGAATTTACAAAGGCAAATCTTGAAAAATTTCAAGTTTTTGCGTCGATTTATGACTATGGACAAGTTTTGGATCCATCATTTCGATCCTGAGACCAAACAGCAGTCCATGACCTAGAGAAGTGGTCATCTTTCGAACGCTGCAGAAATTAAATCGCAAGCTCAGTGAGAAAAGTTATGGCATCCGCGTTCAGGGATGCCAAGGGAGGAATAATGATTGAATATCGTGAGAAAAGAGCCACTCTTATGGGCTTTTACTAAGCTGACCAAATACAAAGATTGCGCGAAGTAATCAAAGAGAAGCGGCGGGGTAAACTGCGTTCTGTTTCATCGAGACAACGCACCCGTTCACAAGGCCAGTGTTACAATGGCAGCTATTCGTGATGCAGGGCTCGAAATTCTGGAACATTCCCTATATTCGTTAGACCTAACCCCCAGCGACTTATCACTGCACGACTCAAAGTAGACCCTAGAGGCAATAATTTTTCTAATAATAGTGAGGCAATGGCCGCAGTGGATGCATTTATAGACGTCAAGAAAAAAATTTTTTTTTAAAGAAGTTCGTGTTTTCTAAACAAGATGGCCATATTAGTAGATTTATTAGGAAACAACATTGCAAAATAAATTTACTTCTTGACCGCGTGTTTTGCAATTCATACTCATTATCATTACTTTTGGATCACCCCTCGTATTGTGAGGTCCGTTTGACGTTTGCTTGCGATTGGCTGGTCAAACGTACCTCACGATACTTACGCCATCTAGCGATATCTCGCCTCTGTGAAACCCTCATTCACACGTGATGGATCCACACATTTGATGTGTATTTACTTACACCCAGGTAAACAAGATTTTGATGCGGTAATAAAAATTTCATACAGATATGTGACGAGTAGAAAAAATGTGGCCCTAGTTTTTCATTTTCTTATTTGAACTATAACGTAGACGTGTGCGCCGATGATAAAATCTACGGCGGCGGGCGCCGGTCAAAAATCGGCGGCGGCGGCGTGTTTTCGGCGTGATTTCGGCGCGGAGAATTTAAATAGAACTGTTTAGTTTGTAGACTAATTTTTATAACAAAATTAGATAAAATGTAAGAAAAGCACGAAACATAAATCAACCGTAGCGACCTCCGTGCTAAGACATAGACAATGAAGCTTTAATTGACGCCTTGCAGCGGTTGTAGCCTAGTTGTCACGGACAAATATAATTTTGTCCACCCATTTTGGACTTAAACGGGACCTTTTTTCTTCTCTTAAATTTACCGTACCAGTAGAACTCTGAAGCTCTCGGCTCCCTATGTATATATGAGTAACCTTATGGCTGAACGACGCTCGCTTCGACTGCAGTCTCCCGATGATGCTGAATAGACAAATTTCGAAATCCTTGCGATACGATATTCGTACCTTTAATACCGCTCGTGTTAAAGATACGATTGAGCGGAATAAAGGCTCTAAAGTGTTCGTAAGAGATATGTCTATTGGACAAAGCCAAATGACAAAGTTGAAGAGAGATGATGGCAGTGTAGCGGCCACGCTGTTAGTCCACTAAAGCGGAAGTGTTGAGGGAAATCGAGGAGCGCGGCGACTCAAGACCCATGGAAGAGCCAAACTGATCCAACACTATACAGAAGATATCCCAGACATCAGCCTGTACGAGATAAAGATGGCCCTGAACTGAAACAGCTTAAGAACAACAAGGTGCCGGGTGAGGACGGAATTACGTCAGAGCTTCTGAAGGCGGGTGGTTCACCGGCTCTTAAAGTCCTTCAGAGGCTCTTTAATTCGGTCTTGCTCGAAGGCACAACGCCAGAAGCGCGGAACAAGAGCGTTGTGCTGTTGTTCTTCATGAAGGGCGATAACACCCTATAGCTATAGCTATTGAAGAAGCAGGGTCGATGACTTCCAGTCACCCGAACAAGCCGGGTTCCGAAACGGCTACCGTAGACCACATTCATACGCTGCGGCAGGTCATACAGAAGAACGAAGAGTATAACTTGCCACTATGTCTAGCGTTTGTGGACTACGCTACGAGAAAGCCTTTGATTCGGTCGAAACGTGGGCGGTTTTAGAGTCTCTCCTATCGAAGTGTTGAAGTGTTTGTATAAAAATGCCACTATGTCGGTCCGAGTACAGGAACAGAGTTCGAAGGCGATGCCCTTGAAAAGAGGTGTAAGACAGGGAGATGTCATATCTGCGACACTGTTTGCTGCCGCTTTGGAAGACGCCTTCAAGCTTCTGGAATGGAAAGGACTAGGCATCAATATCAACGGCGAATACATTACATCACTCACCTTCGGTTTTCCGACGATATCGTGGTGGCCATGGCAAAGTCGATGGAAGAACTCAGCACGATGCTCGAAGGCCTCAATCGAGTCTCCCAACGGGTGGAGCCTCAAAATGAACAGGGACAAGACAAAGGTCATGTCGAATGTCCATGTGGAGCCTATCCCTATTTTGGTGGAAAATTCGGTTCTTGAAGTTGTTGACGCGTATGATACCTAGGACAAACCGTCCAATTAGGTAAATCCAACTTCGAGAAGGAGGTCAATCGTCGAATCCAACCCGGATTGGCAGCGTTTGGGAAACTCCGCAACTTCTTTTCGTACAAAATTCCTCAGTGTCTTAAGACGAAAGTCTTTAACCAATGTGTGTTGCCAGTGATGGCATATGGATCTGAGACGTTGTGCTTCACTATATGCCTTATAAATAGGCTCAGAGTTGCTCAGCGAGCTATGGAGAGCTATGCTTGGAGTTTCTCTACGGGATTGAATCAGAAGCACGGAGAACAGATGACCGTTGGGGCCGAAAAGTTCTCGAGTGGAGACCGCGGATCGGCAAGCCCAGCAGAACGTCCACCAACAAGATAGACGGATGTCTTGGTTAAAGCCGCGGGTTCACGGTGGATGCAAGCCGCTGCGAACCGAAGCAACTAGATGTCTACGGGGGAGGCCTATGTCCAACAGTGGACGTCCTATGGCTGAGGTGATGACGATGTAATCAATGACTAATAATGATTCATTGTAGTAAAATACAGAATGCTTCGAAAGTAAGAAATTCAGTATAGAAAACATTTTGAGCTCGCGCCGATTTTACGCCGATACGCTGATCGGCGGCGGCGGCGTCAAAAAAATGCCGGCGGCGGCGGCGGGTCGGCGCGGCGCACACGTCTACTATAACGTTATGTGCTAATTTCGGGAAATATTATATTTCAGTCACTGCATCAGCGCCTCGACAAGAATTTAATTCTCAATCGCTCAATTTTCAGAAAAATCAACGCAATATCAAGTCTTTCGAGTTTAATAGCACTCTTTATACATTACAATATTTATTAATTAGCTACGATTATTTATAAACACTTATTTTACAGTTGCCTTGTCTACACTATACCTACAAAGTTCTATGCAAGAAAAAAAAACTATACCATAGACATTTTTAAGAAGTGGAAAGTGTAATTAATAATTATTGACGCTGTGGCTAGTTTTTCGTGTAATATATATATGTTCAAGTATTAAATAAGCCAAATTATGGCTATTTTAAATTCTTTGTCAGCAAAAGTAAGGGCAAAAAAAGTTAAAGGCGGATTGTACCACAGCCGCCAACCGCCCACATAATTATCGTCACTGCTTTGAAAAATCTCATATCTCAAATCAATAAGCATGTCAACAAAATTGCCCCTTGTACTAATAGCAATAAAGTTCACCCAAAAAAATTATCAATTGAGAGGTACGAGCTTTTTTAAAAGTAGTGACGATATTTCAGTCGCAGCTAGTAACCTGGCCCTATACTATGAAGTGCAAAATTCGAACTTCGTATTTGCCGCCCGCTGACGCTCATGTCATTTAATACGCGAATGAAAGGGACGGTGCGATACGAACTTCGATTTTCAAGTTTCGTAGCAGCCCCTCTGAGGCCGTATTGTTTAACGCGCTGACGTTTGCGATCGCATTCACCATCTCTTTCTACCTTCGTCTTATACCCTGTGACAAAAAGAAGATCGTAATTGGTAAAATAACTGAATGAGCCAACGGCAAGCAAACGTCAAACGGACCTCACGAACCTAACGCCATCTAGCGATATTTCAACTCTGTGAAAACCCTCATTGTTGTGCCAGTTGTTTTAACGGTGAATATCTAGCCTATTAATGTCCCAGGCTGTTTTTAACACTCTTATATTCACATCACTACATCTCAATGTCCATCCCCATTCCCATATCTGGAACAAGCACACCATTTCGTTTCTTTGGTTCTTCCTCTTCTGTGTTTACTTCTTTGTTATCTATGATCTTCTCCACTGTATTTTCTTTTGGCTGCCATACAACTAATGACATACAAGGTTTTTCTAATCTGTAACAAAGCAAAGAATCATGAACTATTATTAACAAAGAATTGCAAGATCTAATTGCAAAACCTAGAAGAATTGAAAGTATATTAACATTTCAAATGATGACACCGGTGTTGATGGTTAAGTACTAAGAAAAAAAAATTAAAAAAACTAACCTTTCTATAAGTGACGTGGGGATCAATGGTTCCTCTTTGAGTTTTTTGAGCTCTTCAGAAAGCACAATAGTGTGTCCCTTTAATTTTTCTCTAACATTGTTAGTCATCATTACAGGTGGTTCCATGTTGGTATCCATGTATTCATCTATAGCTAGCGAATGTGTTGTATAGTCCGAGGAAAGGTGCAGTCCATTGAGGTGAGCAGCCATTTTGTCTTCTGTTATATGTATTTTTGCTGGACTGAAAGAATTAAAAAATATATCGAAAATACAAACTGAGACATGGATCTCAGGTTGCTTATTTCTACTACACTACTTATGCAGCAGCACTAGCGACATCTATGTTCCGCTCTCATCGAGAGACGTCACACTCTTTCGGAACCAACCGCTCACCCAGACAAGAGATGTTGCTACTAAGCAATCAAATTATGATTGGTTTATTGGAGTCTTTTTGTATTTTTTATTTCAACTCCAAATTTGTTACTTTTACGGGTATCCTGTGAAACCATATCGAAAATACAAACTGAGACGGATGCACAGTAAAACCAGAAAAAGAGACCAGCGCTGGGAATCAAACCCAGGTCCTCAGCAATCCGTGCTGCGTGCTATAACACCTACACCACCGCTGGACAGGAATCTAGACACAAATTTTTCCTATGCATACATATCTCAGGTTGCTTATTTCTACTACACTACTTATGCAGCAGCACTAGCGACATCTATGTTCCGCTCTCATCGAGAGGCGTCACACTCTTTCGGAACCAACCGCTCACCCAGACAAGAGATGACGCTACTAAGCAATCAAATTATGATTGGTTTTTTGGAGTCTTTTTGTATTTTTTATTTCAACTCCAAATTTGTTACTTTTACGGGTATCCCGTGAAACCATATCAAAAATACAAACTGAGACATGGATGCACAAAAAACCAGAAAAAGAGACCAGCGCTGGGAATCGAACCCAGGTCCTCAGCAATCCGTGGTGTAGGGGTTATAGCACGCAGCAGCAGCGATAAACGAATTCCTTGCAGACGAAGTCGCTCATAACACCTAGTTATAAAAGTGCACCCATTGGAAACTCAATTGGGCAAATACCTGAGAATGCATTAAAACAGATTTTACTATAAAGGTTATTTGATGATAACAAATTATTAAAAAAATTAAGTGGTATGCAGAATTTGTGAGTAAAACCAGGAAACTTACATTTGCGGTTCTGGTTCCAAACTCTTCCGTTTACAATGCATTATGGAGGTAAATCGGGGCTGCACTGGCACTTCAGCGTTGAACTGTACCAGTTGTGGTGGCGAGTGGGACCCCCACGACAAGCCTTGCATGTTCCAAGGAGCCCCCGAGGGCGTAGGCATAATATGTGCCTCACGCGCGTAATCGTCGTTGTCACCGTATGTGAAGTTATTAAACGAAATATAATCCATTTTGTAGCGATCCCAAAGTTCGATTTTGATTTCAAATGCCAACAAGAAACACTATCGCTTTTGAGAACACCAAACCAACAAGTTTACCTTCACGCGAATATTCACAACAAACATTTGACAGTTCGTAAACCATAAATGGTGTTATTGTTTTGTAGTAGAATTTTCTTGAACATTCTGATCGGTTAACATAAAAAAAAAACTTGTTAAGAATCCCGATAAATTTTCTTTGCACATTTATTTTTATTTTTATTTAATTCTGGACTTTAAATATGATTAAAACATTAATTTGAAAAAAATATGATCTTCAATAATAATTTGAAAATATTCCACTTTTTTTACTAGCTGTCAGCAGTGTTGCCAATTTAGCAAATTTGTCGCTAGAACGATGGACTTTTGCTTAAGTCTTAGGGTGCCCCCACATGCAGTCGCTAGTCGCTCGTTTGCAGCGATAAATCTAGTCACGTGACCCCATTTTCAAGATGATTTTGAATGAACTGTTTTTTCCGAAATTGAAGAGGTTTTTTTTCCAGCGATAAAGCTCGACATTTTCAGCTTTATCGCTAAATGTCACGTGACCGGACCTTTAGCTACCAAAAAAAGTTTAGACAACAAAAATGATTTAGCGACTTATGTGGCGACTTTTGGAATACAAATTTAAACAGTTCTAAGACCATTAATGGACACATTTTATGAGAACTCGATGACAACGAGAATTATACAGTGCTAATGCTAAGAGATCTATATGGAAAGCGATAACGTGCTTGCGCACCAAATTCTAAATTTATTTAATTAAATCTCCATTCGTTTATGTTCTAGTTTTAGCTATTTAAAAAAATATTCATATCAATTTCAGTGAATTCGGAAATCTTCTAAGTTTTTTTTTTCGTATCCCAACTTTTCAGATCACCAGTGGTCTCTCTCAGACAGTCCTGGTTCCGCTCGCTCCTGTTGGAATTAATTTTAGCGCTTTCTTTCTAGCGACTTTTGATTTTGAGTTTAGCGCTCGAGTTTCTAGAAGCTGGCAGCACTGGCTGTCAGAGTCAGAGTAGAGTTTTGGCATTTGCTCGCTTTGCTTGCATTGCATTGTATGTATCTGTCTTCTGCAAGTCTGAATGAATTGGTCGCATAGCATTTCATTTGGCTTGTATTTTCTAACTTGATTCACTTTGGCCGCTACGCCTTTCACTTTACCCAATCAAGTCAAGTTTCGCAATTTGTTTTCGTTTACAAAAAGTGTTCGCGGTACCTTTGCTTCTGTGTTTAACGTATCCGCTAAAATGATTTGATCTACATACTAAACTAAAAACACCATTATTGAATCAAAATGGGTTTGGACTTCGACGTATTGGAATTTTGTAAGAAACTACGACAAAACCGGCCTCCGCCTTACCAATGCCCGCTAGAAAAGTGCGATAAGGTATATAAGAGTCTATGTGGACTGCAATATCATCTGGTGAACTACGACCATGATAATCCTACGCCTACAACTCCCGCTGTTACTAACAACCGTAAAAAAGGTAGATCCACTCGTGCCCCTGTGCCGACCGGCGATATTGCCTTGCAAAGTCCGCCTAAAGAAGCCCTGACTTTTGCTGAAGCGCAGAAAGTGGTCCAATTTGAGATAGATGGGAAAATTAGCAGGATTCCAATAGACCAGCCGTTGCAAATGATGTCTCTTGATGATTGGGAGAAAAAGAACTCTGAGTTGGAAAAACCCTTGCCGTTTGTTGAGCCTCCTCCTGAGCCGCATGTCAAGTTGCCAGAGGCTAGCTTTAAGGTAAACTATATTTTTTTTTATAAAATTAGGACATCCAGAAAAAAAGAATAACTAGCTCAACAAGAAATTTACGTAAATTTCGTAAGTGTAAGTGAGGTGTATAAAATTCAATAGCATGTCTACTTAATTTAAAAATAAATATCTTAAGCAGTCATAATTTCCTCATATGAATTAGTAAATAAAAATAGAATTAATTTCTTGTTCGAAGTTGTTTTAAAACACAGCATTCATAATATATGCAATCAATAACATTTTACAGCTCATTGAGGATTATAATGAACGCGTCACAGATGCTCCACCTCGCCCAAATGCCTACATCCGTTTCATTGAAAAATCAGCTGAAGAACTAGATGGAGAAGTAGAGTATGATGTTGATGAAGAAGATACAGCCTGGCTCAGCATTATCAACAAGACGAGAGCCAAGCAGAGCTTGCCACCGGTATCTGTTGATACACTGGAGCTACTCATGGATAGATTGGAAAAGGAGTCCTACTTCCAAGTGAGTTGTATCATCAAGTGAGGTTATGATCCAGATAGGAAAAGTCAATGTTATAAACATTAAATGCCACAAAATTTTATTAAATTGGTAATCATTTTTATGTATATTCTTGCCTTCTTACAATGATAAAACAACAAAAAAATATTAATAAATAAACATTATGGGGCAATTAACAAGAAATCGTCCTAGTCCCAAACTAAGCAAAACTTGTACTACTTTGCTAGTCAGTGGATAAATAAACTTATTTAGATAAATACATGTTTTATGGCATATTGAGTATCTAACTAAAATTCCTCACATAAATATCTGCCCTGACAAGGGCTTGAATCTGGGACCTCAAGCCGCATAGTCTGGCTATCCACTAGGCTATTTGGCCATACATTCAACCTCTTCTGCCATGCATTGCATATAATAAATACATATACTCTTGAGTTCTGTGATTTGTAACAATACTTTCCTAGGCATCACAAACTGGGCAGCAAACAGCTGCAACAGTAGATGAGGATGCTGTCTGCTGCATCTGCATGGATGGAGAATGCCAGAACACTAATGTCATCCTGTTCTGCGATATGTGCAACTTGGCCGTCCATCAGGATTGCTATGGTGTAAGTAATTTTTTTTTTCCTCTGATATTTTTTCCGAGGCTTTAGGACACCAAATGTGACTATGTCAGCCTCATGGGGAGCCACAGATAAATATACCACACTACAGACAGATATAACACTCTCCCTTGCACTGAAACCACGTTTCGTAATGTAAAGCCCATTCAATGAATCTGTAAATTTGCGTTGCTTCTTCAGCGGTCGACTGAGAATTACATTTACACCTCCATTGAACAAGCCCATACCATCCAAATAACTGACTCTGATGTCCTTATTCTGATCACATTCCACAAGAAAGTGAATAAGGTCTTCAGTCTTATTACATGTCATACACAAAGGTGATTGTACAACTCTCAAAAAATATGTAATTTTTAATTTATTTATTAATTCAATATCTCGCATGTTTATTTATGTTTTCATAGATTTTGCTAAGTATTGTTTCAGTGAAATGTAGTCCTTTTTGAAGCAAAATCTCTGCAATATTTATTGATAAATTGGTGGGGCCTTGTTACAGACTGAGCCAAGAAAATAAATAAATGGCTTTTTGGCCACACATGTGCCCCATGCTTTCAGCTCGCCTGACACTTTATTGATCTCTTTATTCTTGTTGTAGGTTCCATACATCCCAGAGGGTCAGTGGTTGTGCAGACGATGCCTACAATCTCCGTCGCGCCTCGTCAATTGCGTTCTTTGTCCAAATACTGGAGGTAAGAGGTTGTAAAATTGTTAATGAATAAGCACCAGCAAATAGTCAGTGTCACTTGTCGGCTGTATTAATTATGGAAACCAGAAGCTATTGTTAATACACTTCTTTCCATCAAACTGATGAATATGGTAAAAAGAGATTGTTTATCCGATCTAGAGCGCCTGCGTGTTGGACAATACGGCCTCAGTTGTCATTTGTCACCCCCAACGCAATAAGACGTGTGTAAAGTTTTACTGCTAACTTTGATAGCTCTCAAACGGATGGACTGGTTTTTGATTCGTTTTTTTTATCGAAAGCAATCTGAACAATTCTTAGATAAGTTTCTTGTTCCAATTTGTTTGAAATGAAAATATCGTAAGTACAAACTGAGACATGCTGGACAAGCAGTGGTGTAGGGGTTATAGCACACAGCACGGAATGCTGAGGACCTGGGTTCGATTCCCAGTGCTGGTCTCTTTTCTGGTTTTTCTGTGCATCCATGTCTCAGTTTGTATTTACGATATGGTTTCACGGGATACCCGTAAAAGTAACAAATTTGGAGTTGAAATAAAAAATACAAAAAGACTCCAAAAAATCAATCATGAAATGAAAATGTCGAGCGAAGGTTTTATAATTTTTCTAAGTTAATTTAATATAATAATTTGTATTTTAGGTGCATTCAAGCAGACAGACCAAGGCACCTGGGCCCATGTTGTGTGTGCGCTCTGGATACCTGAGGTGCGCTTCGCAAACACCGTGTTCTTGGAACCTATAGGTAACTACTAAACTACTAATTACTTTAGCCCTATGCGATTTACGCCGTGGTAAAGTGTCATCGCACGGAACTTCAACAATCTCTTCATAATGTTATGTTTTATTGAATAAAAAAAATGTGTCCAATATTTTCGAATAATCCTAATGGACAATTCTTTTTAAGAAAACTGGCTTATTATCGATTAGCAAGCGATCTAGTTCAACAAGTCATCTATAGATGGTGCTATATCGAACATATTCGTCAGCTAAAAATCTTAATCGTTTATTCGCGGAATTGCAATTAATAATAATAACTTAAGGTTTTAGTAACACACGAGAAATTGCGGTAGACACGATTCAAAGGGAGACTCGTATCAGTCGCAAATTTGCACTAGGCATAATTTGTTAGTCATAATTTTTTACATGTCAAAACCATATTTTTTTTAGGTATTATTAAATATTTATCTGTAAAGTATAGGTTTGTTT